>NW_015173149.1:364617-370621 GCF_001447785.1 Gekko japonicus | reverse complement strand
TTGCCCTTTTCTGCACTTTTCCCAAAGCTATAATATCCTTTTTAAGGTGTGGTGACCAGAACTGCACACAGTATTCCAAATGAGGTCGCACCATTGATTTATAGAGGGGCATTATTATATTGGCTGATCTGTTTTCAATACCCTTCCTAATAATCCCCAGCATAGCATTGGCCTTCTTTATTGCAGTCACACACTGTCTCGACATTCTTCATTTATGTCCCGCCTTTACCCCCTATTTTGACTCCAAGTGGTTTACATCATTTTTGTTTCCTCCATCTTATCCTGGCGACAACCCTGTGAAACAGGTTAGGCCGAGAGCGTGTGTGACAGGCCCAAGGTCACCTAGTAAGCCTCCCCAGCCACGGGGGGATTCGAACCTGCGTCTCCCAGATCCTGGTCCGACACTAACCGCTATGCCACACTGGCTCTCAGATGCAGCACCAGGTTTAGCCGGAACTGGGGAGTGGCTGTGGCCAGGAGGTTCGAGGGATGTCCAGTTTGGTCCGAGTGTCAGCTTTTCAGCAGTTTCAGTTTCCTACTCACAAGTGCTTCAATGGCCATCTCCACCCTCCCTCCTGCTGGGAAGCCCTCTTGCTTGATGATGAAGAAGAAGAGATTGGATTTATACCCGGCCCTTCACTTGGAGTCTCGGAGCGGCTTACAAACTCCTCTCCCTTCCCCTTCCCACAACAGACACCCTGGGAGGTGACAGAGCTCTGACAGAGCTCTGACACAAACTGCTCTTTTTCAAGGACAGCTCTTGTCAGATCTACGGCTTGCCCAAGGTCATCCAGCAGGTGCAAGTGGAGGAGTGGGGAATCAAGCCCGGTTCTCCCAGATTAGAGTCCGCACACTTAACCACAACACCAAGAAGAAGAAGAGGAGGAAATTGGATTTATACCCCGCCCTTCACTACCCAAAGGTGTCTCAGAGCGGTTTACAATCTCCTTTCCCTCCCCCTCCCCACAACAGACACCCTGTAAGGTAGGCGGGGCTGAGAGAGCTCTGGACAGAAACTGCTCTTTTTCAAGAACGGCTCTTGTCAGAACTACGGCTTGCCCAAGGTCATCCAGCCAGGTGCAAGTGGAGGAGTGGGGGATCAAACCCGGTTCTCCCAGATTAGAGTCCGCGCACTTAACCACTTCACCAAACTGGCTCCAGGAAACCAAGTCTGTTCTAGAACCGGGAGAGTCTGTTTGGAAAGCAAGAGAACTGCAGATATTCTGCAAGTTTTGGAGAACCTGAAAACAGATCCTCGCCCCTCCCCCCTCTTGCAGGTTTCGTAGCTGGCACCAGTGTTCCCTCTAAGCTGAGTGAGTGTGAGCTAGCTCACAGCTTTTTAGCCTCTGGCTCACACACTTTCGTCTTCGCTCAGGAATAAAAAAGGCCAACGCTATGCTGGGGATTATTAGGAAGGGGATTGAAAACAAATCAGCAAGTATCATAATGCCCCTGTATAAATCGATGGTACGTCCTCATTTGGAGTACTGTGTACAGTTCTGGTCGCCACACCTCAAAAAGGATATTTGAGCATGGGGAAAGGCGCAGAAAAGGGCAACTCGCCTTGGCTGCTGTCGCCAACAGAATGCTGGACTGCAGGGAGCCCTACGCAGGGTTGCCCGCTGTGGGCTGGGAAATTCCTGGAGATTTGGGGGTGGAGCCTGAGGAGGGCGGGGCTTTGGGGGAGAGGAGGGGCCTCAACAGGGTATAATGCCGTACAGCCCAACCTCCAAGGGAACTGATCTCTGTTGCCTGAAGATGGACCCCAGGAGATGTCCAGGCCCCACCTGGAGGTTGAAGCCAAAAACGAGAGGCCACGGGAGGCAGTGGGATTCCAAGAAACAACATCCGTGACAAAAGTAATGAAGTCAACAAAGATAAGCCGCAAAGACGTTTACTGTAGTCATTCTGTAGAAAATTTTCTTCTGTTATCGCTCACACGCTAACGAATGACATGAGCCTGCAGTGCGATGTTATTGCGAAGAAAGCGAATGCACTCTTAGGATACATCAACAGAAGCATTGTGTCCAGATCACGGGAGGTGGTCGTTCCGTTCTCTTCTGCTATGGTCAGGCCTCGCCTGGAGTCCTGTGTCCAGTTTTGGGCACCACATTTGAGGAAGGATGTTGACAAGCTCGAGCGTGTCCAGAAGAGGGCAACCAGGATGGTGAGAGGGTTGGACTCCAAGTCTTACGAGGAAAGGCTGAAAGAGTTGGGAATGTTTAGCCTGGGAAAGAGAAGGCTTAGAGGGGACATGATTGCAGTCTTCAAATATTTGAAGGGCTGTCATGTAGAAGATGGAGCAGATCTATTCTCTCTTGCTCCAGATTGCAAGACTAGATCTAATGGATGGGAATTACAAGGGAGTCATTACCGGCTAAATATCAGGAGAAACTTCCTGACTGTAAGAGTGGTTGAGCAGTGGAACAGACTGCCTCGGGAGGTGGTGAATGTTTCTTCGCTGGACGCTTTCAAGCGGAGGTTGGACGACCATCTTTCGGGTATGTCGTAGGGCTCTCTTTCAGCTGTGCTCCTGCAGAGTGCAGGGGGTTGGACTAGATGACCTGCAAGGTCTCTTCCAACTCTAACATTCTATGATTCTATGAATGCTGCGCAATGAAAACCACTCGTTTCACGATATTTGCTTTATCTGAGCGGGTAGCAATCCCAGTTCTTATCACTAAAAGGAAGAAAATACACAGGGAATGTTTCCTTCAAGAGTTGGTAAGTAGTAATGCAGTGACAGTTTTGTGCGTAATGGTTTATTGTGATCCTTTAAGCTACATTTATAATTGAATGTGTATTTTCTTCCTTTTAGTGATAAGAACTGGGATCGCTACACCCTCAGATAAAGCAAATATTGTGAAACGAATGGTTTTCATTGCGCAGCATTCGTTAGCATGTGACCGATAACAGAAGAAAAATTTCTATAGAATGACTACAGTAAACGTTTTTGCAACTTATCTTTATTGACTCTTCATTATTTTTGTCACGGATGTTGTTTTTGGGATTCCACCACCTGGCGGTTGGCACCCCTAAGTCACAGTCTGCTTCATCAGGCCTCATCCCAGCTTCTCGCCCGGGCTGAGCTGGGTGGGGGATCCCAGTCCGGCTCTTGTCCACCCAGAGGCCGATCTACATTAAGACTTCCCAACTGAATCCGCGGCTCACCTGGATTCTGTACGACAGAGATGGTGTCGGCTTCTGGTTCCATGTCCGCCTGGAAAGGAATGCAGGCTGGGCCCTCGTCCCTGTCGCTTGGCAAACTGTCCAGTTTAGAAACAGTGTAGTCTAGGAGAGCAGAGAAGCACAGAGAGAAATGTGTGGATTTCTTTCATGCCGAAGCTCAGTCTATAAGAATAGTCCTTGCAAGGGGTCATTTCGTAGACAAAGAGGTGCAGGAGCTCATTACCAAAACGTATTTGCATAACTTATTTGCATATGCCACACCCCCTGACATCACCAGAAGTGTGTCAGAAGGCAACACCCACTATTCAGGCTCCACTGGACTGTTTTGGATTGCTAGCTATGGGGGGGGGGGACACGTGCAAATCTGCCCTCGCAGAGGAGGGAGAGCTTGTACCTGAATAAAACGTGGTCTTAAAGGTGCCACTGGACTGTTTTGGGCGGGGGGGGGGGGCTTTGCAGCTTACCTGGCTGCTTCTTGCTCTGACTGAGGGCTGCTGGGAGCAGGGGGTGGGGCTTGTTGCATGTGCCCGCCCCCTGGGCTCTTTACTGCCAGAGCTCCGCTCCTGTGCGCTCCTGCAGGAAATGACCCCTGGTCCTTGCTGTAGAAAGAACAACTGCCCCGGATTCAGGAGCGCTGAGGACAGGTCAGATGCTGCATGGAGTATAAGAGGTAGGACCCCTCCCCCAGAGCTGTACGGTCCCTGCTGGGTGGACCAGGAAGGGAGGGGCGTAAGAGGTGGTGAAGGCAGGTGGCACTGAAGGTGCACAGAAGACGCTGCTGAGGCCCAGGTCCCGCTAGGCCATGCCAAAGGGGCTGGGCGCCAACGCTCCCTCTAAGCTGTGGAATCTTCTGAGCAAAAATTCTACTTCGTGAGCTCCTGGCATTAAAGCTGTGAGCGAGCGATTTGGCTACTGCATCAATTAGTCTGGCCTGGAGCCCTCCTTCCTAAGCGAAGGCAAAAATGTGCGAGCTGGAGACTGAAAAATGGTGAGCTGACTCAGAAAGTAGAATTTTTGCTCACAAGGCTCTGCAGCTTAGAGGGAGCATTGCTCGTGCACCAGAGCATTTAAAGGAAAATGGGGAGGGGGGTTGTGAGTTGACAGGGGTGATTTCAAATCCCTCTCTCGCTCGGGGGGGGGGGTGACGCTTGGGGCTTGATGGCTTGGGTTGCTTCCACAACAATTAAGAAGAAGAAGAGGAGATTGAATTTATACCCTGTCCTTCACTACCCAAAGGAGTCTCAGAGCGGCTTACAAACTCCTTCCCCTTCCACTCCCCACAACAGAGGGAGGTGGGGCTGAGAGAGCTCTTGACAGACACGGCTCTTTTTCAAGGACAGCTCTTGTCAGAACTTGTGACTGACCCAAGGTCATCCATCCAGGTGCATGTGGAGGAGGAGTGGGGAACCAAACCCGGTTCTCCCAGATTAGAGTCCGACCACGACACCAAACTGGCTCTCTTGACAATTACGTTAATACGGGTGTAGCTGAACCTTGTAGGAGCTAGAACATGGGATGGTTTTGTAACTCGCGTATAATGCAGCCAATGCTCCCTCTAAGCTGTGGAGTCCCGTGAGCAAAAATTCTAGTTTGTGAGCTCCTGGGCCTTAGAGTTGTGAGTGAGCGATTTGGCTGCTGCGTAAATTAGTTTGCTCTGGAGCCCTCCTTCCTGAGCGAAGGCAAGAATCCGTGAGCCGGAGGCTAAAAAACTGTGAGCTGGGTCACACTAACCCAGCTTAGAGGGAACACTGAATGCAGTATCTTTCTGGTACCAGCAGAGTGGGGAGTGGGTGGAGCGAAGGCTGCCCGGGCATGTCAGGAGAGCAGAGAAGACCCACGGCATGGGAGCGAAGTGGGGGGAGGAAGGCATGTCCTTCCAAAATACTCACAGTTGCAGGTGCCTCCGCTGCCGTGCACTTTCCCCATCTGCTCCCTTCCACACGCGTCGTCCTCTTGTTTAATCCAAGAGAGCACCTCTGTTCTGGCAGCAGGTGGTCCTGTGGCGGGGAAGAGGGAACGGAAGAAGAAGAGATTGGATTTATGCCCCGCCCTTCACTACCCAAAGGTGTCTCAGAGCGGCTTACAAACGCCTTTACCTTCCACTCCCCACAACAGGCACCCAGTGAGGTAGGTGGGGGCTGAGAGAGCTCTTGACAGAAACGGCTCTTTTTTCAAGAACAGCTCTGACAGAACTACGGCTTGCCCAAGGTCATCCAGCAGCTGCAAGTGGAGGAGTGGGGAATCAAACCCCGTTCTCCAGATTAGAGTCCGCACACTTAACCATCGCACCAACCTGGCTCTCTGTAGTTATACTGATGTTGGCATGCATGGAATTCTGGAGGTTTTACCTGTATCTCAACCTTCCCGCCCTGGCTCCTCAGTCCTAACAAAGAGCTTGGACCCACAGCATCTCATATCTCTAAATAAAGCATTCACTGCCAAAGTGCGTGTGGAGAGCTGATTTAACTGGGAACCTGACAGTCACTAGTGAGGCTAAAGGAGGGTGAAAACCCCATTGTGGTCTCTGGGAGCCGGGGGTCCCGTCCGCATACCCCTCAAGCAGCTGGTGGCAGCACACCCATGACGAAGGACCCCCCCCCCCCACATGTGGATCCCGCCCCTGCAGTGGGCAGTGCTGGACCGTCTGGAAGCCATTTGTTTATTATAACATTAATTAGCCACCTTCCTTACAGAGCTCTGGGCTGGAGTAAATAAAATACATAAATCAGAGTGGCAAAGTTACTTGGATAAATCGTTAGGGGCTATGGTCTATCCTACTGTGTATATCAGGCAGGGCTATTTTTGGGCAGGAATG
>NW_015173149.1:359160-364556 GCF_001447785.1 Gekko japonicus | reverse complement strand
GAGCTGGCCACGCCCAGCAGGAACTCATTAGCATAACAGGTCACACCCAATAGCATAAACTCATTAGGACTGGCTACATTAGGGTGTGTAACCTAACATGCAAAGGAGTCCCTGCTGCAAAAAAAGCCCTGGGTTTTGACAACAAAGGAAGTAAACAGAATAAGAAGGGAAAGGTGGGTGTGGCTGAATGACCACACTTCTGGTAACATGGGGGTGTGGCCTAATGGGCTAATGAGCGGTGCTGTCAGGGGTGTGGCCTAATAAGCTAATGAGTTCTTGCTGTTGGGTGTGGCGTATTATGCTAATGAGTTCCTGCTGGGCTTTTTCTACAAAAAGAGCCCTGATACAGGGGTGTCAAAAATACAGCCCAGGGGCAGGAAGCGGCTCCATCCTGGGGATCTTATCCAGCCTGCAAACAACTGGCGTGGGGGGGGGGGACAGGTCCACGGGCGCACACAGTGAAGTGTGTGTTGAAGCTGTCAAGAAATGAAGCCCTGCCCTTAACAGCCCAGACAAGCCCAGACAAGCCCGATCTCGGAAGCTAAGCAGGGTCGACGCTGGAAAGTACATCAATGGGAGACCTCCAAGGAATACCAGAGGCGGGAGGCGGGGGCAAGCTTTATTTTTATTCATCCCCTTAGTAGGGGTTGGTCACCAAGACTGCCAGGTGCGCGCACACACACACAGTCCAGGGCTCTTTTTGTAGAAAAAGTCCAGCAGGAACTCATTAGCATAATAGACCACACCCAACAGCAGAAACACATAAGCATACTAGGCCACACCCCTGACAACACAGCTCATTAGCATATTAGGCCGCACCCCCGTGTTTCCAGAAGTGTAGTCATCCAGCCACACCCACCTTTTGCTTCTTATTCTGTTTACCTTGTTTGTTGTCAAAACCCAGGGCCTTTTTTTGTAGCGGGAACTCCTTTGCATGTTAGGCCACACACCCTTGATGTAGCCAATCCTAATGAGTTTCTGCGTTTGGGTGTGGCCTGTTATGCTAATGAGTTCCTGCTGGGCGTGGCCAACTTGGGAGCCAGCCGGAACTCCGTTCCTGTGCGTTCCTGCCCAAAAATAGCCCACACACACACACACACACATATCTATGAAAAAATACCAAAAAATACCAAAAAAAAGAAAGGAAAGGAAATGGCTAAGGGGCAGATATGGTATAGTCTCGCATATGATTAAGTGCATTTATTGGGGCTTTTGTGGATTCCCCAGTAAATCAATTGCTTTCACTCCTAGGAATCAATGGCTTTTGTTTGTATTTTGAGTAAAAACAGTATCGTCAATTGGGTTTGCCTGTATCATGTATAAAGTTTATATCTCCAGTACTTGGCATGACTGTCATGCTCGGGGTCCGCCCCAGGTCTAGAAACCCCGGTAGCCGTGTTGAAACATGAGGAGAGGAAACGAGCGCCTCAGATTGGGAAGGTCTGGGGTTACGTCACCCCAGCTCCCTTCCTCGGACAGACCTCCATTCTCTCTGGGTTGTTTCTGAGGTCAATCCTCCATTCCTCCCCGGCACTCGTCAGTTTCCTCCTTTTTATAGCCCAGCTTCACCCCTTGGTGACTCCCCCTTCTGGTTATTACTAATCCTATAGGCTAGGTCACCTGCCCATCACCGTGCTCTCCTATCCCAGTGAACTTCCTCTTCCTTAGGCCCGCCTTCCTTTATAACTAGTGCTGTGTGGGTGAGGGAGTGTCTACTTCCTGTTTGTGCAACGGGGCCAACGACGGCGTCCTCGGCACCAGTACTCCTCGGGGGTAAGGCTGGAACGCGCCAACTGTCCCGTTCTCTCAACCGTGCCCTCCCCCCTTCACATCTCAGGTCACCCCCATCGTGTTCCTTGCCAGTCCGTTCCACCGTCTTCTGTCTTTCCGGGTCTCCCCTGCCCCGCGGTGGGTGTTGAGGGAGGGGATTGGGGTCTCGGGAGGTGGCCAGCCCACCATTCTTCCTGGGGAGTAGTGGGAAGCTCAGCGCAGGTAGCACCAGTCCCGCTGCAGCGGCCCATAAGGCCGCAGAGGACCCCGCAGCGGGACAATTACATTTTAGGGCATATGTGGCCCGGCCTGACAAAGTAACATTTATGTCAAATCCGGCCTGTGTAACAAATGAGTTTGACACGTCTGGATAACTTGCAGACACTAGGGTCCTACGATGTAATTCCTGCATCGTTTAATGTATCGCGTTAATGCTTCAGTTTTGTTTCAGCTCTGTTTTTTAGATTTCTGGTTGGTTCCACAACCCTCATCCTATTGCACTGTTCACTACATACCCCATCTGTCAGTTGTATCGACGCACACTTTCATATCCACCTTGAGTCCCGGTGAGAAACGGGGACTGTACAAAACGTAAATCGATTAAACATAAAGATACGTAAAAATGAAAATTTAAAATCACAGTTTAGGAGCGCTTTAATCAAACGCAGTCCTCAATGAAGCCGTCTTCCGCTGCCTCCTAAAAATCAAAAGTGAGGGGGACGGGCGCACCTCCCTGGGGAGGCTGCTCCATAATCGCGGGGCTGCCACTGAAAAAGCCCTGTTTGTTGCAACACAGAATGGAGTAAACAACCAGTAGTGGGAAAGCTCGAGGCCTCCACTGTAGACAGGCCTTGCCTACATCCCATGAGCTGCACTTAGCTATATACAGGGGTCATTTCCTGCCGGAGCGCCCTGGAGCAGCGCTCTAGCAGAAAGGAGCCCAGGCCCCGCCCCCCCGAGTGGGGGGATTTAAATGCCTGGCTTCCCTGCCTGATCTTCTCCAGGGTACCTGGAGAAGGTCGGACAGGGGAGGCAAGCAGACATGGCCTCTTTTCCCCTGAGCCCCTCCGCTTTTGCGGAGAGACTCAGGGAAGGGGGGGGGATTTAAACTTATTTGCATATGCCTTTACTCATTTTAAACATGCCCCTTTGTCAGGGGGTGTGGCATATGCAAATGAGCTCCTGCACCTCTTTTTCTAGGAAATGACCCCTGGCTATATATAACATGAGAAGATGACAGCCACCCGTAGAGGGTCATGTCTGCCAAGGCTCAAATACTCCCCTAGACATTTGCCCTTCCACACGGGCTTGTCTTGGCTTTCCCATAGTCCAGATTCAATGCTGCCTGAACCCCAGAGCAGAAGGTGTTGGCCTCGCTAGCATCATGTTCAAAACAATCGCCTTCCCCGTCTTCACGGCAAGGTCCGTCGACTTCAGTCTTGCTTACCTGTTCCGGTATCAGCGGGGGGCTCTTGGGCTCCTCTTGAGTCTGCCAGGGCGAGACCACAAGGTGGCACTCTTTCTTCCGTACAGGTCAAACTTTCCAGTTTAGAAACGGCAAAATCTGGTTGGAGGAAATAAGGCCGTTATGCTGGGTGGTGTTTTATCTCAGAGAGAGCTAGTGCGGTGTAGTGATTAAGGATGTCAGACGAGTGTCTCAGAGCCCCGGGTTCGAATCCCCGCTTGTGCGATGGAAGCTCGCTGAGCGACCTATTCCAAAAAGAGTTTGTTTCGGTTTTGTATTTATCTGTTTTAAAAATGTACTAGCTGCCTTTCTTCCCTAAGGAGCTCAAGGCGGCTTAGAAAATAAAATATGTTAAAATGAACAAAATTTAAAAACCACAATTCAGAACTGCTTTAATCAAATACAGTCCTAAATAAAATCGTCTTCAGCTGCCTCCTGAGGTTTGAAGGGGAGGGGGCCAAGCGCACTTCCTGGGGAGCTTCTTCCTTAATCCGGGGGCTGCCACCAAAAAGGCCCTTGTGTACCCACCAGACGAGCATCTTTGATTGGTGGGACAGTCAGCAGGGCCCCTCCCTGTGATCTCAGTTCTTGGGCAGGAACATCTGGGAGAAGACAGTCCTTCAGATATACCACGGCCTGGCTTAGGAACAATGACTGGGGGATGCTGCTAGGGTGATCGGACTGGACCTGCCTTTGTGGAGGGGAACGCCCTATCCTCTGGTATGAACAGGGCCGGCTCACTCACTAGGCGAACTAGGCAATTGCCTAGAGTGGGCCGGCCCTTAGGGGCGCCAAACTGCACCCGGCCCCGTAGTCTGGGAGTTTCTTGATTATTTGTGTTTTTCATTCTTCCTAAAATGCATTTATTTTTGAAAATTGGTGGGCGCACGGGGAGGGGGGTGCCAGAAGGGATCCCCGCCTAGGGTGCAAAATAAGCTGGGGCCGGCCCTGGGTACGAACCATGAAAGAGTCCAAGAAAAAGGAGACCAGTTCCTTACCGAGGGAGATCAGAGACTCGCAGTTTCCCTTGACCACATTTTTGTACATCTCCTTCTGCCAGTCCTGCAGGTTTTCCCATTTCTCGTGAGAAAAATGGCTTGAGATTTCCTCCAAGGCAGCCGAGCCCTTAAATTGCAAGCGTTCACAAACATCACCATTGGCTACACAACAGCATTCCGACAGCAAGGCTGGCATCGGGTGTCTCTCCCAAGTGCAGAAAACCAGAAGGTCACAAAATATTTATTTTACGCAGAGTATGAAGGAGGATTTTTACCTCTAGAAGAGTTCTACGTAACTCTGTTCAGAAATTACTATCCGGAATCTGCTCCAAATTATCCTGTATTTTGGGAGAGGCAGTGCGGTGCAGTGGTTAGGATGTCACACTAGGATCTGAGAGTCACGGATTCGAATCCCCACTGATGCCATGGAAGCTCACTTGGTGACTTTGGGCCAGTCACACCCCCTCAGCCTAACCTACCTCACAGGGTTGTTGTGAGGATAAAATGGAGGACAGGAGAAGCCCCCAGCAGCAATGTTGGGCAACATGCCTGCTTCACCTGGAAGTGAGGTGGGCATGCCAGGGCGCCACTCTGGTTTTTGGGCAAAACTCTATGGTTTGAGGCCCATTTTACCACAGACTTTGGCCCAAAAAACAGAGCGTCGCCCCTGATGTGCCTATGTCACTTCCAGGTGACGTAGGGATGTCGTGGTGCTCCTCTCTGCTTCCCGGAAAGTCCCCCCTCATCCCCTGCTGGCGTGTCGTTCTCACCTGGCAACCCTGCTGCTCGTATCTCTGGAGTGTTTGCGTCTGAGGTAGCCACAAACGTGGACTCACAAGGAGCCCGCCGCTGGCCAGGGGCTCAAGGACAGGAGTCCCCCAACAGAGTTCCTTTACGTCTCCTTTAGTTCAGGGGTCCCCAACCTCTTTAACCCCGTGGGCACATCTGGGATCCTGACACAGGGTGGTGGGTGCAACCACAAAATGGCCGCCGTCGATCTCACTTTCCTTGTGCTGCGGTGGCAGCGGCTGCCAAAGCAACACTTAAAAAAAAAAGTCTGCACAGCCAATCAAATCTCCAGTGGCCAATCAGAAGCCTTGCTGGGCAAAAGCCCAAGCTGGCCCCGCCCATTTAAAAAAAACACTTAGGAAACCCCAGGAAAG
>NW_015173149.1:356902-359102 GCF_001447785.1 Gekko japonicus | reverse complement strand
AGCATTCCGACAGCAAGGCTGGCGTCAGGTGGCTCTCCCAAGTGCAGAAAACCAGAAGGTCACAAAATATTTATTTTACGCAGAGTATGAAGAAGGATCTAGAAGAGTTCTACGTAACTCTGTTCAGAAATTACTATCCGGAATCTGCTCCAAATTATCCTGTATTTTGGGAGAGGCAGTGCGGTGCAGTGGTTAGGATGTCACACTAGGATCTGAGAGTCACGGATTCGAATCCCCACTGATGCCATGGAAGCTCACTTGGTGACTTTGGGCCAGTCACACCCCCTCAGCCTAACCTACCTCACAGGGTTGTTGTGAGGATAAAATGGAGGACAGGAGAAGCCCCCAGCAGCAATGTTGGGCAACATGCCTGCTTCACCTGGAAGTGAGGTGGGCATGCCAGGGCGCCACTCTGGTTTTTGGGCAAAACTCTATGGTTTGAGGCCCATTTTACCATAGACTTTTGCCCAAGAACCAGAGCGTCGCCCCTGATGTGCCTATGTCACTTCCAGGTGACGTAGGGATGTCGTGGTGCTCCTCTCTGCTTCCCGGAAAGTCCCCCCTCATCCCCTGCTGGCGTGTCCTTCTCACCTGGCAACCCTGCTGCTCGTATCTCTGGAGAGTTTGCGTCTGAGGTAGCCACAAACGTGGACTCACAAGGAGCCCGCCGCTGGCCAGGGGCTCAAGGACAGAAGTCCCCCAACAGAGTTCCTTTACGTCTCCTTTAGTTCAGGGGTCCCCAACCTCTTTAACCCTGTGGGCACATCTGGGATCCTGACACAGGGTGGTGGGTGCAACCACAAAATGGCCGCCGTCGATCTTACTTTCCTTGTGCTGCGGTGGCAGCGGCTGCCAAAGCAACACTTAAAAAAAAAAGTCTGCACAGCCAATCAAATCTCCAGTGGCCAATCAGAAGCCTTGCTGGGCAAAAGCCCAAGCCGGCCCCGCCCATTAAAAAAAAACACTTAGCGGACCCCAGGAAAGATGTTGGCAGGTGCCTTGGGGGCCACGTTGAGGACTAGATCTCATGGGTGGAAATTACAAGGGAGTCAATACCGGCTAGATATCAGGAGAAACTTCTGACTGTCAGAGTGGTTGAGCAGTGGAACAGTCTGCCTCGGGAGGTGGTGGATGCTCCTTTGCTGGACGTTTTCAAGCGGAGGCTGGACAGCCATCTTTCGGGTATGTCGTAGGGCTCTCTTGCGGCTGTGCTCCTGCAGAGTGCAGGGGGCTGGACTAGATGACCTGCAAGGTCCCTTCCAGCTCTAACATTCTATGATTCTATGACCCCTGATCGAAAACCTGCAAAAACCTGTATGGTGGATTGAAAATGTGAGCATGCACACGGAGTCCACCAATGCCAAGTAAGTCAGTTACACCTATCGTTGTCAAAAATGTGGGTCCCATCTTTTCGACTTCCCCACAAAGCTCCAGGGAGCCAGTGTGGTGTAGTAGTTAAAGGATCAGACAAGCATCTGGGAGATCCAGGTTCGAATCCCCCATCTCCCATGGAAGCTCGCTGGGTGACCTTGGGCCAGTCACACTCTCTCAGCTTAACCTACCTCACAGGGTTGTTGGGAGGGTCAAAGAAAGGAGAAGGGAAGGATGCAAGCCACTTCAGGACACCATTGGGGAGTCTCAGAGCGGCTCACAGTCTCCTCCCCCTCCCCACAACAGACACCCTGTGAGGTAAGCGGGGCCAAGAGAGCTCTTCTGAGGACTTCTCCTGAGAGAACAGCTCTGAGAGAACTGTGACTGGCCCAAGGCCACCCAGCTGGCTGCATGTGGCGGAGTGGGGAATCAAACCGAAGTCTCCCAGATTAGAGTCCACGCTCCTAACCACTACATCAAACTAACACCTTGACACAGAGAGTATTCCATCTTTCTGTGTTTATACCTCTGAGGATGCCAGTCACAGTTACTGGCGAAATGTCAGGTCCTACAATGCAAAGACCACGGCCACACGGCCTGGGAAATCAACAACAGCTAATGAACTCCGGCTGTGAAAGCCTTCGACAACGTTACTCTCAATCTCTTACAATCTCCTTTCCCCTCCACTCCCCACAACAGACACCCTGTGAGGTGGGTGGGGCTGAGAGAGCTCTCCCAAGAACTGCTGATGAGAGAACAGCTCTGAGAGAACTTGTGACTGACCCAAGGTCACCCAGTTGGATTCATGTGGAGGAGTGAGGAATCAAAC
>NW_015173149.1:353042-356801 GCF_001447785.1 Gekko japonicus | reverse complement strand
AACCCGGTTCTCCCAGATTAGAGTCCGCGCTCCTAACCACGACACCAAACTGGCTCTCCATAGGCACGCTCAGCCCCAAGGCCTGCTTCAAGTTGTCTTCGGGTCCTTGCCTAGCAGTCTACAGGGTAGAAACCTAACCACCGCGTCGAACTGTCTCTCAGTATACCATGATTGGTATATACCAAGATTGTTATACACCGCATGAATCTATTGAATATAAATAAATAAATAACAAATTGTTCTTTTGCTTGCTGGAGCGAGGAAGTAGCGTGGTCACCCATGCTCCCTCCAAGCTGTGGAATCTTGTGAGCAAAAATTCTACTTCGCGTGAGAAACTGGGCATTAAAGTTGTGAGCGACCGATTTGGCCGCTGCATAAATTAGTCTGTGCTCTGGAGCCCTCCTTCCTGAGGGGAGACAAAAATCTGTGAGACGGAGGCTAAACAACTGTGAGCGAGCTCACACTCACTCAGCGTAGAGGGAACACTGGTGGTCGCTTGTTTCACCCTAAGAATCACCCCAGGTAGCCAGGCTGGAAAGCTCTGATGAATGAGAAGCGCGTTGGCACTTTCTTCTTCTAGACTGGCCAACAGATGACACGGGATTAAGAGACGCCCGCCCTTTTTGCGGAGTCAGTGGCCAAAGGAGGCCCCCCCTCATTCCGTCCCGATTCCAGCAGGGCCCCCCCCCCCACGTACCTTGGACGCCTCCCCGGAGGAGCTGACAGGCACCCTCAGGACCCAGAAGTTCCAGTTCTTCAGCAGGTTCTCCATGTTCTCCAGCCTCCTCTGGAGCTGCCCGTATTCTTGCAGGAGGGTCCCCAGCACCGCCCACCGACTCTCCAGCCGACTCCCCAGCTCCGCCAGGGCCTTCTCGCAGGCCGCAAACCTCTTCTCGGCCGTCCCCGACCTCTGCTCCAGGCTCATCAGCCGCAGGGCGTGCGCCTCCACCGTCCTCTCCATGGCCTGGACAGCCCCCACCACCGTCCACAGGGAAATCGTGGCTGTCTGCAGCTGGGCCTCTTTGGGGAAGCCGGCATCGGGGAGAGGGGCGGCCTGCACTCCGGAAGCCCCCCTTGAAGACTGCGCCCCAAAGGAGAGAGACAGAGAGACAAGGAGACAGAGAGAGAGAGACAGAGACAGCGAGACAGAGAGAGACAGAGACAGCGAGACAGAGAGAGACAGACAGAGACAGAGATACAGAGATACAGAGAGAGAGACAGAGATACAGAGAGAGAGAGACAGAGACAGCGAGACAGAGAGAGACAGACAGAGAGAGAGGGAGACAGAGAGAGACAGACAGAGACAGAGATACAGAGATACAGAGAGAGAGACAGAGATACAGAGAGAGAGACAGAGACAGCGAGACAGAGACAGAGAGAGAGAGAGATGGATCTTGGTCTGCAAATAAGCAAAACTGGATCGGAAGCGGAAGGAAAACCAGAGCAGGGAGGGAAACTCTGTTCAAGCTCCTGACTCAGCTCCAACTCCTAAAGCTCACACAGGAACACAGAGATCAGAGCCACGTTTTCCATGCAACATGTTTGCTCCATCTATGTCAGGGCTATGTCCCCTAGCAAACACTTATCTACCTTTCCTGGAGGGATGAGCCAGTGCTTGGATCTCGTGGCCCTTCCTTATATGCCCGGCGTAATGCCTGCTGCCACTTTGGGGTCAGGAGCAATGCTCCCTCTAAGCTGTGGAGTCTTGTGAGCAAAAATTCTACTTTGTGAGCTACCGGCATTAAAGTTGTGAGCGAGCGATTGGGCTCCTGCGTAAATCAGTTTGCTCTGGAGCCCTCCTTCCTGAGCTAAGACAGAAATGTGTGAGCCGGAGGCTGAAAAACTGTCAGCTGGCTCACACTAACTCCGCTTAGAGGGAAGACTGGTCAGGAAGGAATTTTCTTCCAGACCAGGTTGGCCCAGGGATTCTGGAGCTCTTTTACTTCCTCTGGGCAAGGACTGGAAGGTAGCTAATGTAACCTCATCTTTTTAAAAAGGGTTCCAGAGGAGATCTGGGAAATTACAGGCCAGTCAGTCTGACGTCGATACCGGGTAAATTGGTGGAATCTGTTATTAAAGATAGAATTAGTAGGCATATTGATTAACAAAAACTATTGAGGAAGGATCCTCGTGGATTCTGTAAGGGAAGGTCTTGTCTCAATAACCTGTTAGAGTTCTTTGAGGGGGTGAACAAACATGTGGACAAGGTGGACCCAATCAGTGTTCCCTCTAAGCTGAGTTAGTGTGAGCTAGCTCAGAGTTTCTTAGCCTCGGGCTCACACATTTTTATCTTCGCTCAGGAAGGAGGGCTCCAGAGCAAACTAACTTATGCAGTAGCCAAATCACTCGCTCACAATTTTAATGCCAGTAGCTCACAGAGCAGAATTTTTGCTCACAAGACTCCACAGCTTAGAGGGACCACTTGGACCCAATAGATGTTGTTCACCTTGACTTCCAGAAAGCTTTGGATAAAGTTCCTCATCAAAGGCTCCTAAGGAAGCTCAGTAGTTACGGGATAAGAGGACCAGTCCTCTTGTGGATTAAAAACCGGTTAATTAAATTCCTTCTTGACCCCAAAGTGGCGCTAGGCATCACTGGGCCTATAAGAAAGGGCCGCGAGAGTGGAGCCCTGGCTCACCCCTTCAGGAAAGGTAGGGATGTGTTAGCTAGAGGAAGCCCCGAGATACATGGAGCAACCATGTTGCATGGACAATGTGGGTCTGATCCGTGTGTTCCTGCGTGAGCTGAAGGAGCCGGAGCCGAGCCAAGAGTGAGAAGGTGGTTGTGGATTTCCTGCATTGTGCGGGGGGCTGGACTAGATGGCCCTTTAGATCCCCTTCCAGCTCTGTGTTGCTATGTTACCTCTATACGGGAGACTGCCCTGAATGGAGGTCCCCACACAAGGTGGGCATTCGGGGCTGCCAATTCTGGGTTGGATGATTCCTGGAGATTTGGAGGTGCACCCTGTAGAGGGTGGGGTTGGGGAGGATAGGGACCCCAGAGGGGGGGTGCGATGTCATACAAATCCACCCATCAATGCCACTGTCTTCTCCAGGGAAACTGTCTTCTGGCCACCAGCTGTAATTCTGGGAGATCTCCGGGCCGCACCTGGAGGTTGGCAAAGCTGCTCCCGAGATCGGGGGGGGGGGAGGCAGACTGGCCAGGCTGTTCCCAGGTGTGCAGGCAATTGCAATGCCTGAATTGCAACACAGGACACCGTTGGAAAACTGGCAAAAATACTGAGACATTCAGAGTGTGAACATAAGAACATAAGAGACGCCAATGTTGGATCAAGCCAAAGGCCCCTCCAGTCCAACACTCTGTTGTCACACAGTGGCCAAAAATACCAGGGGCCACCAGGAGGTCCAGCAGTGGGGCCAGGACAGTAGAAGCCCTCCCACTGTTGCCCCCCCCCAAGCACCAAGAATACAGAGCATCCCTTGCCCCAGACCGAGAGTTCCTGTCTATACCTTGTGGCTAAGAGCCACTGATGGACCTCTGCTCCATATACTTATCTATAAGAACATAAGAGAAGCCAATCTTGGATCAGGCCAAAGGCCCATCCGGTCCAACACTCTGACACACAGTGGCCAAAAACGCCAGGGGCCATCAGGAGGTCCAGCAGTGGGGCCAGGACACTAGAAGCCCTCCCACTGTTGACCCCCCCAAGCACCAAGAAGACAGAGCATCCCTTGCCCCAGACGGAGAGTTCCTATCTGTACCTTGTGGCTCATAGCCACTGATGGACCTCAGCTCCAT
>NW_015173149.1:352683-352971 GCF_001447785.1 Gekko japonicus | reverse complement strand
ACTAGAAGCCCCCCCCCTGTTGCCCCCCCCCCCAAGCACCAAGAAGACAGAGCATCCCTGGCCCCAGAGCCCCTATCTATCCCTTCTGGCTAAGAGCCACTGATCTTTGATCCACTGCGCAATGGATCTTTGCTTCACTAGAGAGGAGGCATTTCTTTCCGCGTAAAAAACATGTCTAAGGGAAGGGCGCACACGCGGCACATCTATTTCCAATTCCGACAGACCCCATTCAAGCCCCGCTCCCCCTCCTCCTCCTCCTCCTCCTCCTCCAAGGCCCGAATCCCTCCC
>NW_015173149.1:342035-352377 GCF_001447785.1 Gekko japonicus | reverse complement strand
GCTCCTCCTCGGGGCCGAGGGACCAGGCAGGCGAGCCGGGGGCTGCCGGGAGGCAGGAACAGGACCCGGGGAGGCTGGGAGAAAAGGCAGGCGCGGAGAGGGAGCGGAGGGAAGAGAGGGGCGGCCGCAAGGAGCAGCGGAGCCTGCCGACAGCACCATCTACAGTCCTCGGGAGAGAGCGCCAGCCAGGTGGGGTCAGCCCAAAGTTGTGAGTCCAGCCAGGCACCTTTCAGACCAGCTTTCCTGTGCACAGCACACTTCCTCAGATACACCGAAGTGGGATTCCAGATCGTCGTTGTGTCTATGGATCGATGGATCGATGAGAGGTAGGTAGATAGATGGCTGGTTAGGTTAGCATGCAAAATAGTGGAGGTATTTTTATCTGCCAAAAAATTAAGGTCATATATTCACTTTGGCTCGTTTATAGAAAAGGAAATCCTGAAAAATTCATGCTCAGTGGTTAGATTATTGCTTGGGTTATTCTGTGTGGTTGAACCATGTGATGAGTTCTTGTTGAAGATCACGGGTTAAGATGAGAGAAAATATTAACTGGTTATTTTTGCAGAAATACTGTGTGGTAGAAATGTAACCCTGATGAAATCTATACTAGGGGTCGATATATAGTTTGGTTATGTTAATTATTAGAAATAGGCGATGAATTATTGTTGAAGATATAGAGAAGAAAAGAGAAAAATATTTAATGGGCATTTTTTGTTGAAATACTGTGTTGTAGGAAAATAATTTTCTTTTTTTGGGGAAAAACTAATAAAGAGATTATATTTTAAAAAACGGTTTCACTATTTTGCATGCTAATTTAACAATCCATCTATCTATCTATACACATGCATATATACAAGATAGATAGATAGATAGATAGATAGATAGATAGATAGATAGATAGATAGATTGTTAAATCAGCATGCAAAATAGTGAAGATATTTTGATCTGTTAAGAAATGGTTTCACTATTTTGCATGCTAATTTAACAAGCCATCTAATCTATCTATCCATCCACATACATATATACAACCATGATCTGGAATTCCATTTCGATGTCCGACGGAGTGTGCCTGCACGCGAAAGCTCACATCTCAAATTAAACTTTCATAGACTCACGGAAAACTTCGTTGGTCTTAAAGGTGCCACTGGACTCAAAGTTAGTCCTCTGGAGCACTGCGATGGTGAGCCGGAGCCCATCGCCACCTCCTTTGCCCACTGCAGAGGGCCCCCAGCTGGGGCCGCTGGCCTCCAAGGCGCACCTGGAACTCCACCAGAGGCATGACTGCTCCCCGGTAGTCTGTTCCCCTGGAGAGACTGGCATCTTTGGAGAGGGGGTTGCATGGGCATTGCACCCCACTGAAGTCCCTTCCCAAGCTCTATCCCGTTCCCCAAGTTTGGTGTAGTGGTTAAGAGCACAAACTCTACTCTGGGAACCGGGTTTGATTCCCCACTCCTCTACATGCAACTGCTGGTGTGACCGTGGGTCAGTCACAAGCTCTCTGAGAGCTGTTCTCTCAAGGGCAGTTTCTGTCAGAGCTCTCTCAGCCCTGCCTACCTTGCAGAGTGTCTGTTGTGGGGAGGGGAAGGGAAAGGAGTTTGTAAGCCGCTCTGAGAGGCCTTTGGGTAGTGAAGGGCCATGGGGTATAAATCCAATCTCTTCTTCTCTTCTCCAGGGATTTCTCAGCCTGGAGTTGGCAGCCATCTAGGTCTGGTGCGGCAAAACGAAATGGGCGTCTTTGCACAGGGTTGTCAGCTTTCAGGTGGCACCGGGAGATCTCCCGCAATTACAGTTGATCTCCAGACAACCAAGATCAGTTCCCTAGGAGGGAAACGGCTGGTTTCGGAGGTTGAATGCTATGACATTATAGCTCTTTTTGTAGCAGGAACTCCTTTGCATATTAGGCAACACACTCCTAATGTAGCCAATTGTTGGGTATTACAAGTTGCCCAGAGTTGGTAACCCTACCTTGCTTAGCTTCCAAGATCTGACAAGATTGGGCTATAACATGCTCCCCACCTGCACAGTGAAATATAGTTACATTATCCTTTAATGGCCTGTTCCCCCCCCCCGAAATTTTCAACTCTTCCATTAATTTTTTTAAGTACCCAATTGAGTTAAAGGTAAAATAAAGTAAAGGAAAAGGTTCCCTTGCTCGAAAGCCAGTCAAGTCCGACTCTAGGGTTGCGGTGCTCATCTCCATTTCAAAGCTGAAGAGCCAGCGCTGTCCGAAGACTTTTCCGTGGTCATGTGGCCGGCATGACTAAACACCAAGGCGCACGGAATGCTGTTACCTTCCCACCGAAGTGGTACCTATTTATCTGCTTGCAATTTCTTGCTTTCAAACTGCTAGGTTGGCAGGAGCTGGAACTAGAGACGGGAGCTCACTCCGTCATGCGGCAACGTGGGTCTCGAACTGCTGAACTACCGACCTTCCATAGCCTGCAGTTCAGCATCTTAACCACTTGAGCCACCGCAGCTCCTTGTTAAAGGTAAACCCAAAGGAAAATTCAGTGCTGGCTGCAGCTTGCAAGCAATATAAAAGTGGAGATTCAATAAGTCCTGGACCACTTCCCAGAGATATTTCACACTCTGCAGCCTAAAACCTGAATCTAGTTGAGAAAATATGTAATATACTTTGTAATATACTTTATTGTCATTGTACATAGTACAACGAAATTAAGATGCAATCATTTTGGTGATCTACAACAATATTCATATACACTCACACAACCATTCACAACTATCTCATAACTCCCTTAAGGTTCACATAGCAACTTAAAACCACTAATGTCACCCAAATTCCAATTTCATACAGCATTTAAGGCAGTAATAGCTCTCGAATAAAAACGATTTTTTAATCTGTTTGTCCTTGTTTTAATTGTTCTATATCTTCTGTCCGAAGGCAGCAGTTCAAACAGGGAATGTCCAGGGTGTGACAAATCCTGCAGAATGTTCTTTGCTTTTTTCAAACATCGAGAACTATACAATTCCTCCAGGAATGGGAGGGGGCACTCACAAGTTAACCCCTGTCCCTGATTTTGCTAAGGGGTGTGTGTGTGTGTGTGTGTGTGTGTGTGGAGTGCTGTCAAGTTGCAAGCACACACACCACCACAGGGTTTTCAAAGGCAAGAGACGTTCAGAGGTGGTTTGCCTTTGCCTGCCTCTGCGTAGCAACCCTGGGCTTCCTTGGTAGTCTCTCATCCAGGCACTAGCCAAGGCTGACCCTGCTTATTTCCAAGGTTTGATTATTCTGGGCTCGCCTGGCCCATCCAGGTCAGGGCAAAAGACATTCAGAGGAGGTTCGCCATTCCCTGCCTCTGCGCAGCAACCCTGGACTTCCTTGGTGGTCGCCCATCCAAGGACTAACCTGGGCCGACCCTGCTGATGCATTTGAGCTCCGATGAGACCGGGTCAGCCTGGGCCATCCAGGTCGAGGCAAAAGACATTCAGAGGAGGTTCGCCATTCCCTGCCTCTGCGCGGCAACCCTGGACTTCCTTGGAGGTCTCCCATCCAAACAGTAACCTGTGCCAACCCTGCTTAGGGTCATCTGAGATCCCAGCTCCCTGTTCAATATCCTGTCGTCTTTGCGTTGCCTACACCCCAACGAGCAGCACCTCACAGGATAAAGCTTGGAGACCGTTAGGTAGCTAAAGCTGAGAACCAACACTCTCCCAGGGCACCGAGGGAAAACCCAGACAATACAGCTCCCTCCTGCACATCTGTATAGATAAGCATTTTGGCGCAAAGCAGAAAAAGCACAGAAAGGAATGCGGTAGCAATTAACCAGACACAGACCGAGCTCCCCAACCCCCATGGCAGCTTAGCTGACTCTGTGTGTGTGTGTGTGTGACATACATACATACATACATACATACATACATATATATATATGTATGTATGTATGTATGTATGTTAATTGAGAAGTTAGGACCCTTCTCAGTTTAGGCACCACTGGCACCTCCTAGCGTTGCCACTTGCCAGCTCCCATGAGGGGGGGGGTGTGCCTGAAGAAGACGGGTGTTGGGGAGAGATATCAGCAGGGTATATAATGCCACCCTCCAAGGCAGCCATTTTCTCCAGGGAGCTGATCCCTATAGAGTGGGAAACAGCTGTAATTCTGGGAGGTTGGCAACGGCAGCTCCTCCTACAGCAGCACCCAATGCTTCGCTGCAAAATCCAGCCCCAACGGTCCCCGTTGAGCCTTTATGTATCAAAATCAATCACTTCTCTCTCTCTTTAGCACTTTTGCACGTCCGCGCGGGACACAGCGGCGCTTTCCTCGCAAGTCGGGTGCGTGTCGTGAACGCCTTTCGTCTGCAGGTGGCGCTGCCGCGTCACCGAAAAGGGCCGGCCGCCTCTTTAGCGCAACCACGAAGAGGAGCAGGATGGGCTCGCCTTGAGCGCCCCCTCGCGTTCTGGCGCCGCCACAACTCTGCCAGCTAAGCCGGCTCTTTCAAAGATGCTTGGATGAAGTTTGAGTCCAGTCACAGGGGCACTTTTAAGACCAACAGAGTTTAATTCTGGGTATAAGCTTTCGTGTGCATGAAAAGCTTATACCCAGAATTAAACTCTGTTGGTCTTATTTATTTATTTAATTCTATTTATACCCCGCCCTCCCCGCATGCCCCAGGACCCCGACTTTCTTCTGTTGCTTCAGGCCAGAAAGGCCACACCCACCTGAATCTACCCGCTGAACATAAGAGAAGCCAGTGTTGGATCAGGCCAATGGCCCATCCAGTCCAACACTGTCACACAGTGGCCAGAAATGCCAGGTGCCATCAGGAGGTCCAGCAGTGCGGCCAGAACTCCAGAAGCCCTCCCGCTGTTGCCCCCCTCCAACCACCAAGAATACAGAGTATCCCTTGCCCCAGACTGAGAGTTCCTCTCTATGTTGTTGTTGTTCAGTCGCACAGTCGAGTCCGACTCTTCGCGACCCCATGGACCAGTTCCCGCCAGGCCTTCCTGTCTTCCGCCGTCCTCTGAAGTTGGCTCAATTTCATCTTCGTTGCATCTATGACACTGTCTAACCATCTCATCCTTTGCCGTCCCCATCTTCTTTGACCTTCAATCTTTCCAAGCATCAGGGTCTTCTCCAGTGAGTGCTCCCTTCTCATTTGGTGGCCAAAGTATTTGAGCTTCAGTTTCATTATCTGGCCTTCCAGGGAACAGTCAGGGTTGATTTCTTTGAGGATTGACTGATTTGTTCTTCTTGCAGTCCAAGGGACTCTCAAGAGTCTCCTCCAGCACCATAGTTCAAAAGAATCTATTCTTCGGCGCTCGGCCTTCCTTATAGTCCAACTCTCACAGCCATACATGACTACTGGGAATACCATTGCTTTGACCATGCGGACTTTTGTGTCACCCAACAGTCGTTATTTCTCCAAGATAAAGAGTCCCAAGCGCTTTAACCCTTCTTCATAGGGAAAGTGTTCAAACTCTTTTATCATTCTAGTTGCTCTTTTCTGCACTTTTTCCAATGCTATAATATCCTTTTTGAGGTGTGGTGACCAGAACTGTACACAGTTCTCCAAATGAGGTTGCACCATTGATTTGTACAAGGGCATTACGATACTGGCTGATCTGTTCTCAATTCCCTTCCTAATAACCCCCAGCATAGTGTTGGCCTTTTTTATTGCAGTTGCACACTGTCTAGACATTTTCATTGAGTTATCTACTATGACTCCAAGATCTCTCTCTTCGTCATTCTCTGCTTGGATAGTTTGCAGCTCTTCAATCTACATCCTGCCAGTCTTCAGCTTTGTTAAGAACACAAGAAGATCCTTGCTGGGTCAGACGCAAAGCTCACTCTTGCTTAGCAATCCCGCAGCAATTAGATTCAGAGGTATACTGCCTCTACCTCACAGGGTGTCTGTTGTGGGGAGGGGAAAGGAAAGGAGTTTGTAAGCCGCTCTGAGACTCCTTTGGGTAGTGAAGGGCGGGGTATAAAGAGTGGGTCAACAGTGGGAGGGCTTCTGGTGTCCTGGCCCCACTGCTGGACCTCCTGATGGCACCTGGTATTTTTGGCCACTGTGTGACAGTGTTGGGCTGGATGGGCCATTGGCCTGATCCAGCATTGGCTTCTCCTATGCTCTTATGGGACGACGGAGGTGGGGAAGAAGAATTGCACTGCACCGCAGGGCTGCTTTTCGCAGGGGGTGGGGCCCTCCTTGCCAGCTTGAAACCCCCCCCCGGCGCCCGGACGGGCTGCAGCCTGAAAGTCTCTCCAAGCCGTTGCAAAGGCCAGATGCACCTCCGACCAGCAGGTGGCGCAGGCAACGCGGAGAGGCCCGGAGCGGCGCGCCGGATGGAGACTCGGACCAATCGCGTCCCTCCCTGGCTCAGCCGCGCAGCCCGGCCAGCAAATCGCGGCCCAGAGGGTGAGTTAACCCTCTCTTGCCCGGGCTGCGCAGGCGCACCCCTGCTGCAAGGGGCAAGCGGCCCGAGCGCTCTCCAAGGCAGGGTTCGGGGAGCATGCGCGCTGGCCGACCCGCGTGGAAACACGCCGGGATCAAGACTTTTGAAAGTGTCAAGAAGGAAATATGATATGAGACGCCCGCGCGGGATTTGCTCCCTTGGCTGACTGTGCATTAAATTTTGGAAGAAGTAAAGTCAAGGAAACAGACCTCTTCAGTCTCAGCCCCACTGAAATTGATTCTGCCCCACACTGATTATATCATTTACCTACCACCAATGGAGTCTTGTGAGCCCAAATTCTGCTTTGTGAGCTCCTGGCATTAAAGTTGTGAGCGAGCGATTTGGCTGCTGCATCAATCAGTTTGCTCTGGAGCTTTCCTTCCTGAGCGAAGGCAAAAATGTGCGAGCTGGAGGCTAAAAAACTCTGAGCTGGCTCACACTAGCCTAGAGGGAACACTGCTCAGGAGCAATGCTCCCTCTAAGCGGTGGAATCTTGTGAGCAAAAATTCTGCTTTAGTGAGCTCCTGGCATTAAAGTTGTGAGCGAGCAATTAGTCTGCTCTGGAGCCCTCCTTCCCGAGCTAAGACAAAAGTGTGAGCCGGAGGATAAAAAACTGTGAGCTAGCTCACACGAACTCAGCTTAGAGGGAACACTGCTTACCACCAGTCATCAACGAAAGTTGCAGACAATTGGTTGATCCAGTGAAAGCCTGCACTTCTAGTAAAGCAGGTGCAGATCCTACCAGTTGTGCCTGTGTCTTTTTCCTGTGCCTGCAGGGGCCTGGTTCACACCTGCATTTTCCGTGCTCCCTCTAAGCTGTGGAGTCTCGTGAGCAAAAATTCTACTTTGCGAGCTACTGGCATTAAAGTTGTGAGCGAGCCATTTGGAGCCTTCCTTCCTGAGCGGAGACAAAAATGTGTGAGCTGGAGGCTAAAAAACTGTGAGCCGGCTCACACTAACTCAACTTAGAGGGAACACTGCTCCCAAGACTACATGTGTGAATTGACTCCTATGCAGGTTTTGTACTATTTGGCTTGGGTGCAAAGGGGACTGGTCAAAGAAATGTGGTGACCATATAAACTAAGGTGGTTATTCCAGTTTGGTCCTTGCATCTGATAAACACCTTCATTACGCTGCATGCTGATTTGCTGCTCACACTCTTCCTAGGTGTATGGACTGACAACTTCCATTTCAGCGTATCTGAAAAAGTGTGTATGGACATGAAGGCGTATACCTTTAATACAACTCTGCTGGTCTTAAAGGTGCCCCTGGATCCAAACTTCCTTCTTTTAAAAAAGCGCTCAGAGATTTCTCCTGTACTTGCTTTGCCAGCCTGGAATGAGCTCCATCTCCTGGGGGGTGTGTGTGTCAGGGTCTCTTTGGATGGAATCTGACTTTCCTTGATGTGTGGCCGAGTGACAAATATAACCGTTGGGGAGCCAGGCCACCTCCCTTTATCATTGCATCTCTACACCCCTACTCTACACAAACCTCACCCTCCATTTGCATGTGTTCAGGCGTGTGCATGTGCATATTTCTGCCAATGGACAGTTACGTTTAGTGCATCTGACTCTCAAAATCATCTGCCACGAGTCAGTCTTGACAGTTCTGGTCACCATATCTCAAAAAGAACATCACAGAGCTGGTAAAAGTACCCTAGGAGGAAAGGCTGAAGAGTTATTCAGTTATTAGGGACTGTGGTCTAAGAGAAGCCAATGTTGGATCAGGCCAGTGGCCCCTCCAGTCCAACACTCTGTGTCACACAGTGGCCAAAAACACCAGGTGCCATCAGGAGGTCCAGCAGTGGGGCCAGGACACTAGAAGTCCTTCCTCTGTTGCCCCCCCCCCAAAGCACCAAGAAGACAGAGCATCCCTTGCCCCAGACCAAGAGTTCCTATCTAGGCCTTGTGGTTAATAGCCACCGATGGACCTCTGCTTCATATGTTTATCCAATTCCTCCTTGAAGCCATATATAGTTTGCTGTAAATTGGTTCCTACAATGTAATTCTTGCATCGTGTAATATGTTATGTTGACACTTATGTTTTGCTTCAGTTCTGTTCTTTAGATTTCTGGTTGGTTCTACAACCCTAATCCTATTTCATAGGTTATTGAATATCCCATCCTGTTGATTGGATTGAGTGAGCTGCGGTGGCTCAAGTGGTTAAGACGCTGAACTGCAGGCTGTGGAAGGTCGGTAGTTCAACAGTTCGAAACCCGGGTGTGCCGCAGGACGGAGTGAGCTCCCGTCTCTAGTTCCAGCTCCTGCCAACCTAGCAGTTCGAAAGCAAGAAATTGCAAGTAGATAAATAGGTACCACTTCGGTGGGAAGGTAACAGCGTTCCGTGCGCCTTGGTGTTTAGTCATGCCGGCCACATGACCATGGAAATGTCTTCGGACAGCGCTGGCTCTTTGGCTTTGAAATGGAGATGAGCACTGCAACCCTAGAGTCGGACTCAACTGGCTTTCGAGCAAGGGAACCTTTACCTTTTGATTGGATTGACTTGCTCTGTGTAATCCGCCCTGACTCCAAGTGAGAAAGGCTGACTATAAACAACAGAAATAAATCAATTACTTGGCCTGCCCTCCCCTGCAAAACAGTGG
This sequence comes from Gekko japonicus, assembly GCF_001447785.1. Classification (NCBI taxonomy): domain Eukaryota; kingdom Metazoa; phylum Chordata; class Lepidosauria; order Squamata; family Gekkonidae; genus Gekko; species Gekko japonicus. The sequence goes on along the minus strand of NW_015173149.1, from coordinate 343,360 downwards.
CACGGCATGCCTCCATTTTAGTAGCCCAGGTTGAACAAGAGGCTATGCATGACCATAACCCCATGGGTTAGTGCTTGGCAAGGGATGCTGTGTATTCTTGGTGCTTGGGGGGGGGCAACAGTGGGAGGCTTCTAATGTCCTGGCCCCACTGCTGGACCTCCTGATAGCCCCTGGTCTTTCTGGCCACTGTGTGTCAGAGTGTTGGACTGGAGGGGCCATTGGCCTGATCCAACATTGGAGTGCTGTTCGTGGGCACTCCATGAAATTGCTGAGCTGTTGGGTTAGAACGGATAAAAGAAAGTACTTCGTCACCCAAAGAGTGATTAACACTTGGAATTCACTGCCACAGGAAGTGGTGGGTGCTACAAGCATGGATGGCTTCAAAAGGGAATTAGATAGGAATATGGAGCAGAGGTTCATCAGTGGCTATTAGCCACAAGGGATAGATAGGGACTCTGGGGCAAGTGATGCTCTGTCATCTTGGTGCTTTGGGGGGTCAACAGTGGGATGGCTTCTAATGTCCTGGCCCCACTGGTGGACCTCCTGATGGCACTGGTATTTCTGGCCACTGTGTGATACAGAGTGTTGGCCTGGATGGGCCTTTGGCCTGATCCAACATTGGCATCTCTTATGTTCTTATGTTCTCTTATGGGCTTATAAGAGAGAATTGGATAAGCATCTGGAGCAGAGGTCCACCAGTGGATATGAGCCACAAGGTACAGATAGGAACTCTCCCTCTGGGGAAGTGATGCTCTGTCTTCTTGGTGCTTGGGGAGGGGGGGTCAACAGTGGGAGGGCTTCTAATGTCCTGGCCCCACTGCTGGACCTCCTGAGGGCCCCTGGTATTTCTGGCCACTGTGTGCCACAGAGTGTTGGAGACTGGAGGGGCCACTGGCCTTTGGCCTGAGCCAACACTGGCTTCTCTTATCTTCTTATGAGAGGGGCTGTAATCCCAGGTCCCGCCTCCCCCCGCTGACACGTGTCTGCCCCGGGCGGGAGCCCTGCAAGCGGGCCGGCGAGGCTCCTGCACGTGCGCCCGGGCCGCTGCGCCTCTCTTGCGTGCCTCCCCTTGGGGCGAGGCTCCTGCACGTGCGCCCGGGCCGCTGCGCCTCTCTTGCGCGCCTCCCCAAGGCTTCTGCACGCACACACAGACACCCCGGCCGGCCGACGGACGGACGCAGCACTTCTGGGGCGGCGGGGGGGGGGGGGTGGTGCGGCCGGGCTGTCTGTCTGCAGTGCCTCGCGGTCCCTGCAGGGGGCGCGCCTCCCCGCCCGGCCCCCGCGGGTCTCCCTGGGCTCTTTCCGCCAACGCGCGCCCGCCTCGC
>NW_015173149.1:319701-341338 GCF_001447785.1 Gekko japonicus | reverse complement strand
TCCAGTTAAAAAGGATCAGGCAGGATGTGATGGGAAAGACCTCTGCCTGAGACCCTGGAGAGCTGTAAGGAGGGGCTGTGGCTCAGTGGAAGAGCCTCTGCCTGGCATGCAGAAGGTCCCAGGTTCAATCCCCGGAATATCCAGTTAAAAAGGATCAGGCAGGATGTGATGGGAAAGACCTCCGTGCAAAACCCTGGAGAGCTGTAAAGAGGGGCTGTGGCTCAGTGGCAGAGACTCTGCCTGGCATGCAGAAGGTCCCAGGTTCAATCCCCGGAATATCCAGTTAAAAAGGATCAGGCAGGATGTGATGGGAAAGACCTCTGCCTGAGACCCTGGAGAGCTGTAAGGAGGGGCTGTGGCTCAGTGGAAGAGCCTCTGCCTGGCATGCAGAAGGTCCCAGGTTCAATCCCCGGAATATCCAGTTAAAAAGGATCAGGCAGGATGTGATGGGAAAGACCTCCGTGCAAAACCCTGGAGAGCTGTAAAGAGGGGCTGTGGCTCAGTGGCAGAGCACCAGCTTGGCATGCAGGAGGTCCCAGGTTCAATCCCCGGCATCTCTGCTCGTAAAGGACCAGGCAGGAGGTGATGGGGAAGACCTCTGCCTGAGACCCTGGAGAGCTGCAAAGAGGGGCCGTGGCTCAGTGCTTGGCATGCAGGAGGCCCCAGGTTCAATCCCCGGCATCTCCAGTGAAAAGGACCAGGCAGGAGGTGATGGGGAAGACCTCCACCTGAGACCCAGGAGAGCTGTAAAGAGGGGCCGTGGCTCAGTGGTAGAGCCTCTGCCTGGCATGCAGGAGCGTCTCCAGCTGAAAGGAACCGGGTAGGAGGTGACGGGAAAGACCTCTGCCTGAGACCCTGGAGAGCCGTTGCCAGTCTGAGTAGGCTTACCTGGATGGACCCTAAGGGTCTGAGTTAGTAGAAGGCCACTTCATGTGGCCTTCATGTCTTATGCTCTTTGGGACGGGCCCTGGCCCAGTGGTACCGGGTTCAACCTCCGCAGCATCTCCTGTTAAAAAAGCACCAGGCAGGAGGTGTTGAGAAGGACCTCGGCCTGGGACCCTGGAAGGGCTGTGGCTCAGGGGAAGAGCCTCTGCCTGGCATGCAGGAGGTCCCGGGTTCAATCTCCACAACATCTCCTGTTAAAAAAGCAGCAGGCAGGAGGTCTTGTGAAGGACCTCCGCCTGGGCTGGGACCCTGGAGAGCCGCTACCGACCTGAGTAGGCAATGCTGACCTGGATGGACCCTAAGGGTCTGGCTCCATAGGAGGCAGCTTCATACAAATGGCTGTGGCTCAGCGGAAGAGCCTCTGCTTGGTATGCAGGAGGTCCCGAGTTCAATCCCCGGCAGCATCTCCACCTAAAAAGGGCCAGGCAGGAGGTGATGGGAAAGACCTCTGCCTGAGACCCTGGAGAGCTGCTGCCGGCCTGAGTAGACTAGACTGACCTGGATGGACCTGTCCTTCATGTCTTATGCTCTTTGGGAAGGGCCGTGGCTCGCTGGCAGAGGCTCTGCTGGGCATGCAGAAGGTCCCAGGTTTAACCTCCGCAGCATCTCCCGTTAAAAAATGCACCAGGCAGGAGGACCTCAGCCTGGGACCCTGAAGAGCAGCTGCCGGCCTGAGTAGGCAAGACTGACCTGGATGGACTCCGTAGAAGGCAGCGTCATAGGAATGGCTGTGGCTCAGTGGAAGAGCCTCTGCCTGGCATGCAGGAGGTCTCAGGTTCAGTCCCTGGCATCTCCAGCTAAAAAGGAGCAGGTGATGTGGAAGAACTCGACCTGAGACCACAGAGAGCCACTGCCAGTCTGAGCAGACAAGACTGACCTGGTTGGACTGTAATGTCTGGCTTGGTATAGAGTAACTTGCAGAAGGGCTGTGGCTCAGTGGCAGAGCATCTGCCTGGCATGCAGAAGGCCCCAGGTTCAATCCCCGGCATCTCCAGTGAAAAGGACCAGGCAGGAGGTGATGGGGAAGACCTCTAGGCCTGAGGCCTCAGAGAGCTGCTGCCAGTCTGAGTAGGCAAGAGTGCCCTTGATTGACCAAGAATCTGGCTCAGTTTAACGCAGATTCTTGTGTTCGCGCCTTATGCTGTTTGGAGCCGCCATGGCTCAGCAGGTTCAATCCCTGGCATCTCCAGTTAAAAGGACCAGGCAGCAAGTGATGGGAAAGACCTCTGCCTGAGACCCTGGAGAGCTGTAATGAGGGGCTGTGGCTCAGTGGCAGAGCATCTGCTTGGCATGCAGGAGGTCCCAGGTTCAATCCCCGGCATCTCCAGCTCAAAGGTCCAGGCAGTAGGTGATGGGGAAGACCTCTAGGCCTGAGACCTTGGGGAGCTGTAAAGAGGGGCTGTGGCTCAGTGGAAGAGCCTCTGCTTGGCATGCAGGAGGCCCCAGGTTCAATCCCCGGCATCTCCAGTTAAAAGGACCAGGCAGGAGGTGATGGGAAAGACCTCAAGGCCTGAGACCTTGAGGAGCTGTAAAGAGGGGCTGTGGCTCAGTGGGCGAGCATCTGCTTGGCATGCAGGAGGTCCCGGGTTCAATCCCCGGCATCCCCAATTAAAAGGAGCAGGCAGTAGGTAATGGGGAAGACCTCTAGGCCTGAGACCTTGGGGTGCTGTAAAGAGGGACTGTGGCTCAGTGGTAGAGCCTCTGCTTGGCATGCAGGAGGTCCCGGGTTCAATCCCCGGCATCTCCAGTTGCGAGGACCAGGCAGCAGGTGACGGGAAAGACCTTTTTCGGCTGGAGAGCCGCTGCCAGTCCGACAAGAGAATGCTGACCCTGATGGTCTGAGGGTTGGGTTTAAGGCTATTTCATGTGTTTGTTCAGGGTACACATATATAGATCTTACACTCTCATCTGCAACTGGACAGGCCTGTCCCGTTAGTGAAGGGTGGCTTCCACGCGCTGCCCAGCAATGTCTGCAGCCTCATCGCTACACCACACGGCCTGTGGAAGATGTCTCGTGGGAGGGGTACCATGGGGCCAGCAACCTCTGTGTGCCCCCTGCACATGGACTCCAATGTCCTCCAGGATGTGAAATCCTGGGCCCCGCGTGGCCGTGATGCTGTCGGCTTGTACAGTTGGGCTGCGAGCAGGGAAGCCAAATGCGCCCCTCCCCTCTTTCAGGAATTTGCACAGCCCAGGGTTGATGGGTGCGGGGAGGGGTTTGCATGTGTGCAAGAGAGCCCTTAGTTTGACCGAAGCCCTGTGCATTTCTGCCCCGGTGTTTGCACCCTGCCTGTTCTGAATTGCGGCCGGTTCTGGAGTGGATGTCCTGCTTCTTGGGGGTCTAGCAGCAAGGTATGGGGCGGGGGTGACAGGCATCTAAGGAGAGCAGCCAAAAAGGGTCCCTGGGAAGGGAACGTCAAAACGTTAAAGACATTAAAAACGGATCTGGACCAGTGCTCCCCCCAAGCTGAGTCAGTGTGAGCTAGCTCAACGTTTTTTAGCCTCCAGCTCGCACATTTTTGTCTCAGCTCAGGAAGGATGTGGGTCTCAGCTCAGGAAGGATGGCTCCGGATCAAACTAATTTAAGCAAGAGCCAAATCGCTTGCTCACAACTTTAATGCCAGTAGAATTTTTGCTCACAAGACTCCACAGCTTAGAGGAAACCTTCCTTCCTTCCTTCCTTCCTTCCTTCCTTCCTTCCTTCCTTCCTTCCTTCCTTCCTTCCTTCCTTCCCTCTAAGCTGAGTCAGTGTGAGCTAGCTCACAGGTTTTTTCACCTCCAGCTCACACATTTTTGTCTTAGCTCACGAAGGATGGCTTCAGAGCAAACTAACTTATGCAGTAGTCAAATCACTCGCTCACAACTTTAATGCCAGGAGCTCACAGAGGAGAATTTTGGCTCACAAGACTCCACAGCTTAAAGGGAGCATTGGGACTAGTGCGGGGGTGGGGGGTTTACCCATTTCACCAACTGCTGATCTCTTCTAAGTGAGGTTATTCGGGGGAGGGGGCCCATTGTCATTCCCCGTCTTGCTAACCACCGGCCAAAGAATGCCGAAAGGATTTATCTTCTGCCTGCGATGAATTAAATTTAAATAGTTTTTTTGTACTGCCAGAACCTCGCTATAAGGTGCGTGGGGACAATTTGACAGTTCTAGCAAATTTCTTAATCGAAGCCGCCGTTCGTTGTTAGGGGAAGAAAGGAACATCATCCTTTTGTTCTTAATTTCATACTACGTGCCAGATCCAAAGTTCCCTTTAGAACCCCTACTACCCACAAAAGTGCCTTTAACGTACAGCCCCGTTGATTCATCCTGGCGCCCAGGAATCAGAGTTTTAGTTGAAAAACAGCGCCATCCTAAACAGAATTAAAGGTTCTGTTGGGGGTCTAGCAGCAAGGTATGGGGCGGGGGTGAAAGCCAGTCGAATCTGACTCTATGGTGTGGTGCTTGTCTCAGTTTCTGAGCCGAAGAGCCAGCGCTGTCCGAAGACGTTTCCGTGGTCATGTGGCTGGCATGACTAGACGCCGCGGCGCACGGAACGCTGTTTACCTTCCCACCGAAGTGGTACCTATTTATCTACTTGCAATTTCTTGCTTTTGAACTGCTAGGTTGGCAGGAGCTGGAACTAGAGATGGGAGCTCACTCAGTCACGCAGCACACTTGGGTCTCGAACTGCTGAGCTACCGACCTTCCGGTCGGCAGTTCAGCATCTTAACCACTTGAGCCACCTCAGCCCCTAAACAGAATGACACCCTTCTAAATCTAATGGATTTAGAAAAGTGTAACTCTTCTTTATGAGTAGAACAGAGTTGGAGTCCAGCGGCGCCTTTAAGACCGACAAAATTTTTATTCAAGGTCTTGTCTTAAAGGTGCCTCCACTGGACTCGAACTTTGTCCGGCTGCTTCAGACCAATACGGCGACTCACCTGAATCTTATTTAGGAGTGCACTGAAAACTGCAGGTTAAACCAAATGACGTTTGCACCCTTGCCCGGCTGTGGTCTACGGAAATCTCTGTATACACTGGCCTCTGTGTGCACGGAAGGTGCCGTCACAGACGACGTATGGTGAACCTGCTGGGTTTTCAAGGCAGGAGACATTCAGAGGTGGTTTGCCCTGGCCTGCCTCTGCCTAGCAACCCCGGACTTCCTTGTTGATCTCCCAAACAGGTACCGACCAGGGCCGACCCTGCTTGGCTTCCCAGATCCCACAAGATCGGGCCCTCCTGGTTCTTCCAGGTCAAGCCCTGCACCTCGGTACCTGAAAGGGAAAAAAAAAATGATTGTTTTGCAATGTTCCCTCTAAGCTGTGGAGTCTTGTGAGCAAAAGTTCTACTTTGTGAGCTACTGGGCATTAAAGTTGTGAGCGAGCGATTTGGCTACTGCATCAATTAGTTTGCTCTGGAGCCCTCCCTTCCTGAGCTACGACAAAAATGTGTTAGCCGGAGGCTAAAAAATTGTGAGCTAGCTCACACTAACTCAGCTTAGAGGGAACACTGCTGTTTTGTAGCAATGAGGCCGGGGGTTGTTGTTTTTTTCTAAAATGAAAACTGCCATTCTTAGGATGCTGAATTCTGTGGCCGGTACTGAATTGTTGTGCTCGTTTGGCCGTAGTACGTATACTCCTGACAACAGCCATTTTTGGACAATACACCTGTTAGTACCGGGCGTCCTTTAACGGCAGCGACCACTACCTACTATTCACTTGGTGCGTGTGGTCAACGACGAGAGCAGCATGGGGATTCCATGTGTGTACAGCTTCAGCATATGCCACAGTTTTGGGTAAAAAGGTAAAGGTTCCCCTTGCTCGAAAGCCAGTCAAATCTGACTCTAGGGGGCGGTGCTCATCTCCGTTTCCAAGCCGAAGAGCCAGCGCTGTCTGAAGACTTCTTCGCGTTCATGTGGCCGGCATGTTACCTTCCCACCGAAGCGTTACCTATTTATTGACTTGCAGTTTCTTGCTTTTGAACTGCTAGGTTGGCAGGAGCTGGGGCTGGAGACAGGAGCTCACTCCGTCACGCGGCACTCGGGTCTCGAACTGCCGAGGTACCGACCTTCCGGTCTGCAGCTCAGCATCTCAACCTCTGAGCCACCACAGCCTGGCAGGATCTCCAGTTTTGGGACGTGTGTACCAAAGTTGCTGGCACGCAGAAAATCCTTGTGTTGCCCTCTTCACACACAAAATGTCGGCCACTTGTACCTGCAACATTGTGGGGCGCACACTTTTCCATTGGTGGCTCGCGGCATGTGTGGTGGTGTCCTCTGAGAAGGGCTCGTAATGGGAGTAAGAGAGGCCCATTCACCCAAAGTTAAGAGCACAGGTCTTTGGGAGGCGTGGGACTTGAACTTAGGTCCACGTATCTAAGTACCACTTCTCTAAGTTCTACTGGACTTCAATCTAGCTGTTCTCGAAGTTATTTTTATTTTAGATCCAGGTGGTCAGCTGTGTTGGTCTGAAGCAGTAGAACAAATTTAGGGTCCAGTGGCACCTTTGTGGGTCTTAAAGGTGCCACTGGACTCTAAATTTGTTCTGTTATTTTTATTTTGACCAACACTGTTGTCTTTCCTGGCTTCCATGAATTGAGTGTGCATTGCCTTGAACCTGCCATGTACTGCTCTCTCGGCGAAGCAAGGCAGAGTTGTGATCCTCTGTAGATGCGACTCCCTTCTCCTGCCAAGCTGAGGGCAGACAATAATGTCGCCAGCACCCGGAAGAACAAAATTCAGAGCAAAATCTCCTCTTGGCTCAGACCAGCAGGCAAGCCTGACCTGGAAGCTTTGGTAAAAGTCACCTGACCTGCTGTGGCCTACGGGAATGAATGGGCTTCCTTATTGGTCTGACTCATCCCGCTGCAGTGCCCTCTATTGGCCAGATCCGGGTCTGACATTCGTCAGGGCGTTAGTTTGAGACCTACGGTGTGCTTTGTAGGTGGGTGTAGGTTGCCCATGCCCAACACCAAGACCACTAAAGCTCTCCAGCTGGGACGGGGGACTCAAGAAAGATGGTGGCCAGCAGGCGTGGTCAGCAGGTTTGTGCAACACAAGGCAGCTCCAATGGTCGGAAGGTCCATCTAGATGCAGTTATCAGTTCAGCAGGACATCCGGGCCTAGTGGGACAACGAGCGTGGATGACGGTATTTATCATCTGGCTCTTCCCGTTGAGCACGTGAAGCTGCCTTGGACTCAGTCAGAGCCTTGGTCCATTCAGCTCGATGCTCTCTGCTCTGGCCGGCAGCCGCTCTCCAGGGTCTTGGTCAAGGTCTTTCGCGTGACCTCATCTTTTTTTAAGTGGCTTAGTGGGAGAGCCTCTGCTTCGGATGCAGAAGGTCCTGGGTTCAATTTCTGGCAGCATCTCCAGTTGAGAAAGGGCCAGGCAGGAGGTGACGGGGAAGACCTCCTCTGCCTGAGACCCTGGAGAGCGGCTGCCAGTCTGAGTAGACAATACTGGCCATGATGGACCCTAAAGGGTCTGATTGAGTAGAAGGCAGCTTTGTGTGTAAGACAACAGTGATGGAGCCTAGGACTTCTGGCTCGCAAAACAGGTGCCCATTGACGATACTGAGCCACCCAACTCAAATGTAGTCCTTCCTCTCTGACGGCTCTCGAGATGAGGTGGAGAATCGTCTCTCACGTTCTTTGCCTCCTTGTTGTCTAGAGATGTGAAAGCCCGAGAAAAAATTGGGGGGGAAACGTTCCCCCCTCCCCCCCGTTTTTTCCCTGAAGCCTTTTTGTTTTTTTCGGAAAAATTGGAAAAAATGAAAAAAGAAAAGAAAAAAAAATTGATTATGGAACGTTTTATTTTAACATGATGAATAAAATATTTTAAGACAAGGTGTTCAGATATTTTCCAAGTCATTTCTAAAATATATATATATGGTATCAGATTGATCTAATTTCCGTGCACTGAGGACAAGCGAGTCCTAGGCTACAAACGGAACTCTCCAATGCAAGAACAAGATGCATTTCTTCCTTTAGGAGGTGCGATTGTCAGAAGAAAATAAAAGTTTCAGTTTTGTTTTTTGCATGGGGGTGGGTATTCTGTTTGTAATCATTGTTTGGATACACTATATTTTTAATACGCTAGTTGTGACAATTCCATGCCAAGTAAAAATGTCCATAGTCCTATTTTGTGTTCCTAAAGTAACAGAATGACTTTCAATCTGGAAAAGAAAAGACAAAAGAAATGCTAATGTAGCATTTCTTTCAATTTTTCCGAAAATTTCCGTTTCCCCCCGAAAAAAAGCGGGGAAAAGCCGGGTTTTTTTCCGAGCTTCAAAATTTCCGGAAATTTTACGTCTCTATTGTTGTCCAAGGAGGGGCAAAGGACGCTGGATTCCTGCCCAGGGAACAACTCCACCAAGGGCGGCTCTGAGCTCAGTGTCCTTGCTAGTGGTTCAGCCAGGGTGATCTGCGGATTTGCCTTCCCTGCCCATGAAGCTGACGGAGTCTTTGGTCGGGTGTCCTCGCCCTTTGGGAGCTCCACCTTGCTCTAGCCATTGCGAGCCAGTGTGGTCTGCAGTGCTCCCTCTAAGCTGTGGAGTCTTGTGAGCAAAAATTCTACTACTTTGTGAGCTCCTGGCATTAAAGTTGTGAGCGAGCCGTTTGGCTGCTGCATCAATCAGTTTGCTCTGGAGCCCTCCTTCCTGAGCGGAGACAAAAGTGTGTGAGCTGGAGGCTAAAGAACTGCGAGCTGGCTCACGCTAACTCAGCTTAGAGGGAACACTGGTGGTCTGGTGTTTTAAGAGTGTCGGGCTGGTATCTGGGAAACCCAGGTTCGCATTCCGACTTGTGTTATAAAAGCTCGCTGGGTGACCTTGGGCCAGTCATGCTCTCTCGGCCTGTCCTACCTCATAGGGTTGTTGTGAGGATAAAATGGAGAACAGGAGAACGGTGTAAGCTGCCCCCACTGGAGAATTAAATAAGGAAGGGTTGCCTCAGTGCTTAGTTCTTGTGGCCCTTTCTTATGGTGTCGTGGTTAAGAAGAAGAAGAGTTTGGATTTATACCCATCCCTTCACTACCCAAAGGAGTCTCAGAGCGGCTTACCATCTCCTTTCCCTCCCCCTCCCCACAACAGACACCCTGGGAGGTAGGTGGGGCCGAGAGAGCTCTGACAGAAACTGCTCTTTTTCAAGAACAGCTCTGACAGAACTATGGCTTGCCCAAGGTCATCCAGCCAGGTGCAAGTGGAGGAGTGGGGAATGGGAATCAAACCCAGTTCTCCCAGATTAGAGTCCACGCACTTAACCACTACACCAAACTGGCTCTCAATTAAGTATGCGGACTCTAATCTGGGAGAACTGGGTTTGATTCCCCCATTCCTCCACTTGCAGCTGCTGGATGGCCTTGGGCAAGCCATAGTTCTGTCAGAGCTGTTCTCTCAAGGACAGTTCTGGAAAGAGCTCTCTCAGCCCCGCCTACCTCACAGGCAGTGTTCCCTCTAAGCTGAGTTAGTGTGAGTTAGCTCACAGTTTTTTAGCCTCCGGCTCACACATTTTTGTCTTAGCTCAGGAAGGAGGGCTCCAGAGCAAACTGATTTCTGCAGTAGCCAAATGGCTTGCTCACCACTTTAATGCCAGTAGCCCACAAAGTAGGATTTTTGCTCACCAGACTCCACAGCTTAGAGGGAGCATTGCTCACAGGGTGTCTGTTGTGGGGAAGGGAATGAAAAGGAGTTCATAAGCCACTCTGAGACTCCCAGTGAAGGGTGGGGTATAAATCCAATTCTCTTCTTACATGCCCAGGGAAATGCTGATCACCACTTTGGGAGTCAGGAAGCAAATTTTCTCCAGGCCATTTTGGCCCGGGGATCCTGGAGGTTTTTTGTCATCTTTGGGGCGTGGAGCAGGGGTCACTGAGGGTTTGTGGGGGGGAGGTATTTGTGAATTTCCTGCCTTGTGCAAGGGGGGCTGGACTAGATGACCCTGTGGGAGCCCTTCCAATGCTACGATTCTACGAAATAATATCTCTCTGTCTCCAGATCCAGGAGTGGAATGTCGAGGCGCAACACCTGATGCCCCTCCAGCCTCCCCTAGTCCCCGAGCTGAGCCACATGCGGGAAGCCCAACTCCACACGGCGGAGGCCTCCCTCTGGAGCGTGGTGGCCACCGTCCAGGCCATGGAGAGGAAGATCGACTTGCTGGCCACCCGCCTGCTCAGCTTGGAGGGCCGGTCCGGGACGGCCGAGAAGAAGCTGCTGGACTGCGAGAAGACGGCCATGGAGTTCGGGAACCAGCTGGAGAGCAAGTGGGCCGTCCTGGGGACCCTGATCCAGGAATACGGGATGCTCCAGAGGAGGCTGGAGAACATGGAGAACCTGCTCAAGAACCGGAACTTCTGGGTCCTCCGGCTGCCCCCGGGCTCCAAGGGGGAAATCCCCAAGGTAACCGGAAGGAGAAGGGGGATGTGGCTAGAAATGTGAAGGCCCGGGGAAAAAAACGGGAAAATCCGGGGCGGGAACGGGGTTTTCCCCGTTTTTTCCCGAAAAATTGGAAAAATTGGAAAAAAAGACAAAAAAATTGATTAGGGAACATTTTATTTTAACATGATGAATAAAATATTGTAAGACAAGGTGTTCAAATAGTCTCCAGATCATTTCTAAAAAATACGTATGGTATCAGATTGATCTAATTTCTGGGCACTGAGGACAAGCAAGTCCTAGGTTACAACCTGAACTCTCCAATGCAAGAACAAGATGCATTTCTTCCTTTAGGAGGTGCTGTTGTCACAAGAAAAGAAAAAGGTTTCAGTTTTGTTTTTTGCATGTGGGTGGGTATTCTGTTTGTAATCATTGTTTGGATACACTACATTTTTAATATGCTAGTTGTGATGATTTCATGCCAAGTAAAAATGTCCATAGTCATATTTTATGTTCCTAAAGTAACAGAATGACTTTCAATCTGGAAAAGAAAAAAAAAGTGCTAATGTAGCTTTTTTTCCAATTTTTCCAAAAATTTCCGTTCTTTTCCGAGCTTCAAAATTTCCCAAAATTTTGCAACTTGGGAACAGCAGAAAGCGTTAATCCTGTGCCATTCGTAGCAACAGCACTTAACGGGGCCTGGGTGGGTCGAGGGAGGGTGGGAGAGACGGGGGGCAGCGAAAGCAGTGGAGGGTCTGTGCCTGTTCCCAGCCAAGAGGAAGGAAAACTCTTTGGGGGGGAGGGAGCACTGGAGTGTGGTGGAGATGGCTGGTGCGTAGGAAGAGTGCGAGGGAGGTCCCAGTAGAAACTGCACCCAGGGAGAAAGGGGGGAATCCTTTGAGTTCACAGCAGGCCCAAGGGCTGAAGCAGCAGCCGTCGCAGTGGAAGGTCCAGCTGCTCTCCGCAAGTTATCTGTGTAAGGACGTTGGAAGAGCCCTGCTGAGACAGACGAGGGAGGGTCCCTCTAGTCCAGCCTCCCGTCTCACACAGGGGCCAGCCAGTTCCTCTGGAGGGCCAACAACAGGGCAGAGAGGCCGAGGCCTTCCCCTGAGAAGAACCTCAGAAGAGCCCTGCCGGATCAGACCAGGGAGGGTCCATCTAGTCCAGCCTCCCGTCTCACACGGTGGCCAGCCAGTTCCTCCGAAGGGCCAACAACAGGGCAGAGAGGCCGAGGCCTTCCCCTGAGAAGGACACCAGAAGAGCCCTGCTGGATCAGGCCAGTGAGGGTCCATCCAGTCCAGCCTCCCGTCTCACACAGGGGCCAGCCAGTCCCTCTGGAGGGCCAGCAACAGGGCAGAGAGGCCGAGGCCTTCCCCCGATAAGAACACCAGAAGAGCCCTGCCGGTTCAGCCAGTTTGGGCTTCTCTTTGTTTATGTAATGCTGTCTGTGTGCATGGACTGTGTTGTGTCTTTAAGCATCCTGTTCCAAAACAAGAGTTTATTTTATTGGTGTGTTTGTTTATTTATTGAAAAAGTTTGTTAGCCACTTACAAGATAGAGAAAATACTTAAAATGCAGCCCTAAATATAACTCTCTTCAGCTGTGTCATGACCCTCTGCCACCACTCTGGACTTGGGGTCCCTTGGGACGGCCCAGAGTACTCTCTCAAGCCCAACCAAAATGCCCCTTTTACAGCCGAGAAATATAGGCATGATGACCAGGCAGAGAGCAATTAAACAAATGGGGCAAGGAAAACAAGACAAAGTGCTTAAAATATATAACAGTGTGTCAAGGCAAAATAAACAAATCTAACGCGGCTACCTATTTCTCTTAACCAGTTACTATTCAAGGCCCACAGCCTTTTATACCAGGCCTGTGCCTGTACTCACTCTGTCCCAAGTGAGGGATCTTTCTCTCAGACCAGACTGTCCCCTCATTTTAACTCTGTGAGAGACAAGAACACAGTAGAGAAAAGAGCGCACTTCCACAGCCCACAAAGCTTAAGTCCCAATCTCCTCACACCATCCCTGGACACCGGTTGGTTACAACTATCACTAAGCATTGTGGAGATTGTGGGCTGTCTGCTTTCTACTCCCACACAGGTCTCCTGGGCCTAGGCCTTGTCTCCCAGTCCTACACAGATCATGACAAGCTGCCCCCTAAAGAGCAAAAGGGAAGGGAGGGAGGCACACTTCCCTGGGGAGGTTGTTCCCTAATCGTGGGGCTGCCACCGAAAAGCCCCTCTCTTGTGTATCCGCCACATGAGTTGCTTTATTTGATGGGTCAGTCAAGAGGGTTTCTCCTTGGGACCTTATGACCCAGGAGGGAACATAATTTGTGTGCCTTTTGGGTGACAGGAGAACATTTTTCCTGCATGTCCAGAGCATCGCTGCCCTAACTGCATCATAAGACCCCCTGGCCCCAGGTCAGCATTTCTCAGTGACGAAGGGCTCCAGTCTGACATTGCAGGCCAATGGCCAGTCGCCAATATGTCTGGTTCCTTTTCCCATCCCAGATGCCGGTGACCTTTGTCGACATCGCTGTGTATTTCTCCGCTGAAGAGTGGAAGAACTTGGCCGAGTGGCAGAAAGACCTCTACAGTAACCTCGTGAAGGAGAACTACGAATCTTTGCTCAGCCAAGGTATAGTAACAGCATCTTTACATAATGTTCTAGAACAGGCGTCTCCAATGTGGTGCTGCCGCCCCCCCCCCCCCCCCCTGCCCCCCTTTCCTGGTGCCTGCCAAGGGTTTTGGTGTGGTGATTAAGTGCGTGGACTCCGATCTGGGAGAACCGGGTTTGATTCCCCACTCCTCCACTTGCAGCTGCCGGATGGCCTTGGGTCAGTCACAAGTTCTGTCAGAGCTGTCCTCTCAAGAGCAGTCCTCGAAAGAGCTCTCTCAGCCCCACCTACCTCACAGGGTGTCTGTTGTGGGGAGGGGAAGGGAAAGGAGATTGTAAGCCTCTCTGAGACTCCTTTGGGTAGTGAAGGGCTTTGGGAGCAACTGCCACCACAACATGGCGGCCATTTTGTGGATGGCTCCGCCTCCTGCAGCAGCCAATTCTAAAAGTGCCCGGAGGCTCGAAAATATATCAGATCCCCGCTCTAGAATGTTCAAAACATCTTGCAGCATCTCTGTAAACCTTGTAACACTTTAAGGCCTTTAAAAGGTAAAGGTTCCCTTGCTCGAAAGCCAGTCGAATCCGACTCTAGGGTTGCGGTGCTCATCTCCGTTTCAAAGGTGAAGAGCCAGCGCTGTCCGAAGACATTTCCGTGGTCATGTGGCCGGCATGACTAAACACCAAGGCACACGGAACGCTGTTACCTTCCCACTGAAGTGGTACCTATTTATCTACTTGCAGTGTCTTGCTTTCGAACTGCTAGGTTGGCAGGAGCTGGAACTAGAGACGGGAGCTCTCAAAGTGGTTCACAAAAAGGGTGGGGAAATCAAAATCAAACAGCAGCCAAAAAAAAAGCCCCCCAGTCCTGAAAGTTGCAGTTTTAAAAAAAGCAATGAAAACAGCAACACATTTTATAAAATCTACCTCTAAAAGAGCCATTACAACAGGGGTGTCGAACTCATTTGTTGTGAGGGCCAGATCTGACATAAATGAGACCTTGTCGGGCCGGGCCATGTGTGTGTCATAAAATGTAATGCCAGGTAGCGGAGATATAAACTTTATAAAGGACACAAACACAAAGGGTTTTTTAAAATTTAAAAACATGCTTAAAACATTAACGCACTTGCAGTATTTTGTTTATTTAACCGTGTCTGATAACTGACACCCCTTGCTCTGAATGATCGCATCAAAATGTCTGTGCTGTTGCAATCTTGAGTATGCTCTTCAAGTGTGTATCTGTAAGCTGCAAACCTACTTTTGGTTTATTGACCTTCACCGCAGAAATCTCATGCTCAGAGTTCTGAGTCTAGGACCCAGGTTCAAACATGAAATGGCTGAGTGATTAAGAGAGTCTGGCGAAGCAAGCTATGATGTAGCAGCGGCAGCAGAACTGGAAGCAGGAGACGGCCAGTTCTACCCCGGGCCTGATGAAAGCCCTCCTGGGGCCTGATCCGGCCCCCGGGCTGCATGTTTGACGCCCCTGTATTACAATGCTTGAAGCCCACTCTTGTCAGTCAACGATTCCAAAGGTGGTGTGTTCGAAACCACAGGATGACCAAAGGAGTAGCACTAAAACCACTGCATGAAATCACTACATTGGCCGCTTTCACACATGCTAAACAATGCCGTTCCAATCCACTTCAACAGCCGTTTGCAAGTGGGTTTTGCCATTCCACACAGTAAACTCCAGTTGCAAAGTGCATCGGAAGTGCGTTATTTAGTGTGTGTGAAAGCAGTGCAGCCGCCTGGCGACACACACGGCCCTCGGTAAATCCGGCACGTAAAGGAATCTCCCTGGCTCAGTCCTCAAGTTGCTTCCCTCTGTGGCTTCCTCAGGAGCAGACATCAACATTTCAAAGCCCGAGCCGCCGCCGAGGATCGGACGGAGCGCGGAGCCATGCGTCCCCGAGCAGCCGAACTCCAAGGAGCGGGAGGTAGCCGCGGATCCCTGCACAGGTAAGCAGAACTGTTGCAGAGAGAGAGAGAGTCATTGGGTGGGAAGACTGGTGGCGGTAGTGGTACCCCAGGCCAGCCAAAGGAACATAAGAGCATAAGCGAAGCTATGCTGGATCAGGCCAATGGCCCATCCAGTCCAACACTCCGTGTCACACAGTGGCCAGAAATACCAGGGGCCATCAGGAGGTCCACCAGCAAGGGCCAGAACTCCAGAAGCCCTCCTATGGTGGGCCCCCATGCACCAAGAGTACATAGCATCGCTGCCCCAGAGAACATAAGAGAAGCCATGCTGGATCAGGCCAGTGGCTTATCCAGTCCAACACTCTGTGTCACACAGTGGCCAAAACCCAGGGGCCATCAGGGGGTCCACCAGCAGGGCCAGAACTCCAGAAGCCCTCCCACTGTGGCCCCCCCCAAGCACCAAGAATACAGGGCATCACTTGCCCCAGACATAAGAACATAAGAGAAGCCATGCTGGATCAGGCCAGTGGCTAATCCAGTCCAACACACTGTGTCACACAGTGGCCCAAACCCAGGTGCCATCAGGAGGTCCACCAGAGAGGCAAGAACTCCAGAAGCCCTCCCACTATGGCCCACTAAGCACCAAGAATACAGAGCATCACTGCCCCAGACAGAGTGTTCCCTATACCTTCTGGCTAATAGCCACAGGTGGACCTCTGCTCCATATGTTTATCCCTAAGAACAGAAGAGAAGCCATGTTATGAGAAATGGGGCGTTTGAGAAGTAAAGCTCAGGACGAGTAGTTTGACATTGGTGAGGAGGAGGAGGAGAGGAGGAGGAGGAGATTGGGTTTATACCCTGCCCTTTACTCGGAGTCTTAGAGCTGCTTACAAACTCCTTTCCCTTCCCCTCCCCACAACAGACACCCTGT
Organism: Gekko japonicus; assembly: GCF_001447785.1. NCBI lineage: Eukaryota > Metazoa > Chordata > Lepidosauria > Squamata > Gekkonidae > Gekko > Gekko japonicus. Next base: position 325,569 of record NW_015173149.1, on the reverse strand, counting down.
GAGGTAGGTGGGGCTGAGAGAGCTCTTGACAGAAACAGCTCTTTTTCAAGGACAGCTCTGACAGAACTATGGCTTGCCCAAGGTCATCCAGCAGCTGCCAGTGGAGGCGTTCGGAATCAGACCCGGTTCTCCCAGCTTAGCGTCCACGCACTTAACCACTACACCAAACTGAAGAAGAGTTTGGATTTATACCCCACCCTTCACTCGGAGTCTCAGAGCGGCTTACAAACCCCTTTCCCTCCCCCTCCCCACAACAGACACCCTGCGAGGTAGGCGGGGCGGAGAGAGCTCTTTCCAGAACTGTCCTTGAGAGAACAGCTCTGAGAGAACTGTGGCTTGCCCAAGACCATCCAGCAGGGGCAAATGGAGGAGTGGGGAATCAAACCCGGTTCTCCCAGATTAGAGTCCGTGCACTTAACCACGACACCAAACTGACAGGGTGCTTGTGAGGGCAGGGGAGATGTGATTATAGAGGGTGTGTGTGTGTTGTGATGTCACATCTTGGATGCAGCTGGTCGCAGTCTTTTACACTGCATGCGTCCTATGATAGGACAGCTTCAGACCAGTTTCAAACCTGTTTAATTGTTGCAGCTTAAAACCAAGGAGTTGTAATTCTCCGAGCAGGTTAATGACTTCCAAAAGGATTGTGTTGTATTTGTAAGCCCCTTCGTACCGCTAGGAAAGTCAGGATATCTTTTAAATGAATACATTCTTAGCAAGAGGGACAGATTTAGAGTCCAGTGGCACCTTTAAGACCCACAAAGTTTTATTCAAGGTATGCGCTCTCGTGTGCTGTTCATGCACATTTCTTTGGATACATTGGTATTTTTGGCCACTGTGGGACACAGAGTGTTGGGACTAGATGGGTCATTGGCCTGATCCAGCATTGGCTTCTCTTCTGTTCTTATGTTCTTAGGTAAGGTTCAATCTTATAATGGGCTGAACAGCAAATTAACCTGTAACATGATGAAGATGTGCAAAGACAAAACTAAATAATAAGCTAAGGTTGTAAGGTCAACAGTCATAAAGCAATAAATATGTTAAAATAGCAGATAAGTGTGTAAAGGTATCTTTCTAATTGTGGGGAGTAAACTGATACTCTTAGCAAGATTTGAGTCTAGCAGTCCCTTAGAGACCAATGAGACGTTAGGAGTGTTAGCTGACAAGAGTCAAAGCTTCCTTCCTCTGGTACTCTTAGTAATTTATCAGTTCTGCAGTTCTCAGTATTAACCTGTGTTCTCTCCAGGTCAGCCCCTTAGCTGCGAGAGAGAATCTTTTGTTTTTGCTCTGGAGAGGGCATCGTTCCCAGGGAAGGAGGACACCAGACGCTAGATTTTATAAATGTATAGAGTTTAAAGGTAAAGGTAACGGTTCCTCCTTGCTCGAAAGCCAGTCGAGTCCGACTCTAGGGTTGCGGTGCTCATCTCCGTTTCAAAGCCGAAGAGCCAGCGCTGTCCGAAGACGTTTCCGTGGTCATGTGGCCGGCATGACTAAACACCAAGGCGCATGGAACGCTGTTCCCTTCCCACCGAAGTGGTACCTATTTAACTACTTCCAATTTCTTGCTTTCAAACGGCTAGGTTGGCAGGAGTATAAAGTTTATTCAAACATAATTTTAACAAAGGCCTTTCCTTGTGATCACATCCAAAGTTTCAACAATCTCATCCCTGAATACAAGAATTGCATTGTGTGCATCCCCCAGCCCACATTCTTACTCCATGCCATTTTGAACTTAACTATTTTAAAATAAGCAAGAAACAAAGATAACAAAAGAGCATAGCAACATGGTAGCATTTACGCATCTCACCAGGCCCAACGCAGAGTTTGGAAGGAGAGAGTCTCGCCTTCTTCTTTTTTAAAAGTTTATTAACTGATTCAACCATAACATATCACTGCTTCAGCGGAAGGGCGGGATAAAAGTCGAACAAATAAAAATAATAATAATAAAAACATAATTACATGATATAGACACATAGATACACAGACTAAAACCTAGTTTTGCATTACATATTTTGGGAATAGACCTAAAACAAGATAAATTCCAAATATTTTACATTCCGCAGAGGGATCGTTATTTACATAATCTATAAAAGGATACCACTTTTTCACAAAATTATTTTTATAACCTGGGGTCTCCATCAACAGTATTTGTGTAGCTGTTTTATCCTGAATATCTATATCCCACACTTTCTGGAACCACGCTTCAAGTGAGGGTATTTTCCTAGATTTCCATAACTGGGCTAATAAAGATCTGCCAGTGACTAACAGGAGAGAAATGAGATCCCGACGCAAAGGAGAAAATGAGTGCTCAGGCCAAAAATTTAGTAGAATGGATTCAGGAGTTAAAGGAACATCACTGCCTACTATTTCTGAAATTTTAGAAACTACTGAAGCCCAGTAATCTTGGACTTTAGGGCGAGACCACCAGCAATGCAGAAAGGTTCCTGACTCTCAACATCCCTTCCAGCAGTTTGAGTTAGATTGAAGTTTACTTCTAAAAAGCTTTACAGGTGTTAAATACCGCCTCACAAATATTTTAAATTGCAATAAGCTTATATTAAGGGATTCACTGCGAAATACATTTGAGGTCCATATCTGAGTCCACTGTTGTTCACTAATTTGAAGGGTACTTTCCTTCTGCCATACCTTCTGGCCCCACTGCTGGACCTCCTGATGGCACCTGGTATTTCTGGCCACTGTGTGACAGAGTGTTGGACTGGATGGGCCATTAGCCTGAGCCAACATTGGCGTCTCTTATGTTCTTATTTTCTTGTGTTGCCTTTTGTTGATACGAGGGTTGTGTCCAAGTTGGTCTCACCTTAAATTTCCTGTGGAGACAGAACTGAGGCAGGAGAGAGAGGGCAGGTGCAGTCCTCGACCTGACCCGTCTTTCTATTCTTATACCCTTTTTCGGTAAATCTACCCACTTTTACTCTCCAATCAGAATCGTCCCACGCCTTTGGACCTTTATATCGTGTTTTCGGGACTTTTCTGTCTGGATTTTCCCCTCACATCAACACCCTTACATAAGGCCTTTCGTGCCAAATGTCACTGTGACTTTCTCCTCCAAGGGTGGTTGTCTAGGCAAAGGTTCCCCCTTAACTGTGTTCCCCCTTAGCTGTCCTTCGACAGCTTAAACAATCCTGTTATTTCCTAATATGGATCACACTATAGCAAGCTGAGCCTTCTCCAGTGCTCCCTCTAAGCTGTGGAGACTTGTGAGCCAAAATTCTATGTTGTCAGCTACTGGCGTTAAAGTTGTGAGCGAGCAATTTGGCTACTGAAGAGAAGAGAGGAGAGACTGGATTTATACCCCACCCTTCACCACCCAAAGGAGTCTCAGAGTGGCTTACAAACTCCTTTTCCTTCCCCTCCCCACAACAGACACTCTGTGAGGTCGGTGGGGCTGAGAGAGCTCTGAGAGAAACTGCTCTTTTTCAAGAACAGCTCTTATCAGAACTACGGCTTGCCCAAGGTCATCCAGCCAGATGCAAGTGGAGGAGTGGGGAATCAAACCCAGTTCTCCCAGATGAGAGTACGCGCACTTAACCACTACACCAAACTGGCATAAATTAGTTTGCTCTGGAGCCATCCTTCCTGAGCTAAAACAAGAATGCGTGAGCCAGAGGCTAAAAAAACTGTAAGCTAGCTCACACACTCTCAGAGGGAACATTGCGGGCCTTCTCTTATTGGTGATAACCTCTATGGACCAGGAGCTAATGCAGTCGCTACTTCTATGAATGATAAGATTGCTGGTTTATAAAATCCGTCTGTGCTATCACTATTTCCAACTTGAACATCCAGGTGCTTTCCAGTCAAGACTAAATTAACAAATACTAACCAGGGGATCTCCAAGCTAACAAGCCCCTTATCTTAAAGATCATTAATCTAAATGTTCAGGTCTGTCCTTTTAATTTCCACAAAGTAGGCCACCAAATCAAGCAACCCTTTTCTGGTTGATCACAAGCTGAACATGAGCCTGCAGTGCGATGTGACTGCGAAGAAAGCGAATGCAATCTTAGGATGCATAAACAGAAGCATTGCGTCCAGATCAAGGGAGGTGGTGGTTCCGCTCTATTCTGCTATGGTCAGGCCTCACCTGGAGTCCTGTGTCCAGTTTTGGGCATCATATTTTAGGAAGGATGTTGAGAAACTCGAGCGTGTCCAGAAGAGGGCAACCAGGATGGTGAGAGGGTTGGAATCCAAGTCTTACGAGGAAAGGCTGAAAGAGTTGGGAATGTTTAGCCCGGGGAAGAGAAGGCTTAGAGGGGACATGATTGCAGTCTTCAAGTATCTGAAGGGCTGTCATGTAGAAGGTGGAGCGGATCTATTCTCTCTTGCTCCGGATTGCAAGACTAGATCAAGTGGGTGGAAATTACAAGGGAGTTGATAAAGGCTGAAAATCAGGAGAAACTTCCTGACTGTTAGAGCTGTTGAGCAGTGGAACAGACTGCCTCGGGAGGTGGTGGAGGCTCCTTCGCGGGTCTGTTGTAGGGCTTCTCTTTCGGCTATGCTCCTGCAGAGTGCATGGGGGTTGGGCTAGATGACCTGCAAGGTCCCTTCCAACTCTAATATTCCTCATAGAAAGGTGTTCCAACCCCCTAATCATCTTGGTTGCCCTCCTCGGCACTTTTTCCAATTTCCAAGTGGCCAGTTGAGTATGTCTATAATCCAATATGTAGCATAAAGCTCTGGACTCCGCATTGGGCCTGTACGCTAAACAAGACAGTTAAGTGATTTTATTTTTCAGGAAGAGGTAACCAGTCGGCCTTATTATCTGGCCGCTTTCAGGGTGTGCCCTTTTCTGACAGATGTTGCCCGTGCACAAATGATAATATCGCAACCATTTCCCATGTCCTGTTGCAGTGCCCCTTCTACCATGCGCTACGACTGAAATGTCTAAATTTTATTTTGGCTCAACTGGAAGAATATCCTCATTGCCTAAAGATCCTTATTCTTCTTGATAATCCAAACCTTGAGATAACGGAAACTGTTGCTAAATTTCTTTTTGGTGCCATTTCTATTCGCCCTTTATTTAATTGATGGGTATACTTACTTGGTAATTCCTGGTTTCTGTATTTTGCAAGTATCATTCTATGCTGTGGTGGTGGTGGTTGTTTTTGTTGTATATGGGTTTGCAAGGGTTACATGCCAATAAAGGTAACTGGACTAGTACAATTACTAAGTGAGGCAGGTATAACATGAAACCCTACATTGGGTTTCTGTGAGAGGAAAGGGGACAGGAATCAGTTTCAAAGTGGTTTAAAAACTCATCATTGTGGCTCAGCGATCTTCTTTCCAGAAGAACAGTCAGACCAGCAGTGCTTGTAATGCAGCCTCCTGTTTCACACAGTGGCCAACCGGGGACAGCATGGTATAGTGGTTAGGGTATCAAACTTGAACCCAGAGTCAAATGCGAGCTCAGCTGGGTGACCTTGAGGGAGTCACATATTCTCAGCCTGGCCTACCTCACAGAGTGGTTGTTGTGAGGATTAAGTGGGGAGGGGAGTAGCGTTTACCCACCCTAGGCTCCTTGGAGAGGGATAAAAATGTAATGGGACAGATGCCCGCAGAAAACCTACAGGGCAGACGTGGAAGCCACATTCCGCGTCCCACACGGAGGGAACTGAGGGACAACCAAGCGGCCCAGAGTGGTTTTTTTTCCTCGAGCGTTGTACATATAGTGCTGTGAAATTTGCAGATGACACCAAATTGGGAGGAGCCGCGAACACACCGGCAGATAGAGATAGAATTCAACGAGATCTGAACACGCCGGGAAAGTGGGCGGATGTGAACAAGATGCAGTTTAACAAGGAAAAGTGCCGAGTTCTACATCTGGGTAACAAAAACGAGGAACACGCATTCTGG
>NW_015173149.1:306912-319509 GCF_001447785.1 Gekko japonicus | reverse complement strand
AACCCACTTATTTATCGCAAAGTGCCAACACGGCAATTTAACCTGAATACTGAGGTTTTACTTTAGAAAAAAACACTCATACATTAACTTAAGAGGATCCAAACAAAGTAAGGAAAGCAATCCCAAATGCTTTCATTCACTTAAAATTATTTGGCAGAGAATTCGACACTTTAATGATGGTCTGGGCCTGGCTGGGGCGATGGCACGCGTGCCCACAGAGAGGTCTCTGAGTGCCACCTCTGGCACCCGTGCCATAGGTTCGCCACCCCTGCTCTAGGCTGATCTTGCACTGAGCAAGGGGCTGGACTAGATGGCCTGTCAGGCCCCTTCCAACTCTATGTGATTCTATGATTCTATAAGTATTTGTTAGCATTCCTTACAACAATCCTGCGAGGGAGGCCCTAAGGATTGTCTCGATATTGCAGAGAACCATCCAATGCTCCCCCTAAGCTGTAGAGTCCTGTGAGCAAAAATTCTACTTTGTGAGCTACCGGCATTAAAATTGTGAGCAAGTGAGTTGGCTGCTGCATACGTTAGTTTGGAGAAATCCCTCCTGAGCGAAGACAAAAAGGTGTGAGCCGGAGGCTAAAAAAACTGTGAGCTGGCTCACACTAACTCAGCTTAGAGGGAACACCGGAGCCATCTGAAGTTCGGCATGAGCTCATGAGTTTAAGGCTGAGTGGTCTCCCGAGCGTGTGCACGATGCGCTTCGATGCTCCTCTGATCTTCTCTTTTCTCTGCAGAACCCTTGATGTCAACGCCGGACATCTTGTCCCGGATAAAGCAAGAAGAGCCTTTCGCTGGGGGAGGGCACTTCCCGGAGGAGAGAGGCATCCCTACGGATCCTTGCGCAGGTGACTGGCTGAACCACAGGGCTCTCCTCTCTTGTGGGAGGAACGCGTGCTCCGGAACACCACCCTAAGGGCTCCCCCGCCCTTAGAAAGCCCAGGCCTTGCTGCAGTGGGAACACAGAGGGTGGAAAACCTTGCAAAATTTGGCTGCAGGCAGTGTCCCCTCTAAGCTGAGTTTAGTGTGAGATAGCTCACAGTTTCTTAGCCTCCGGCTCACACATTTTTGTCTCCGCTCAGGAAGGAGGGCTCCAGGGCGAACTGATTCATGCAGCAGGCAAATCGCTCGCTTGCACCTTTAACGCCAGGAGCTCACAAAGTAGAAATTGTTGCTCACAGGACTCCACAGCTTAGAGGGAGCATTGGCTGCAGGATATTTTTGTTTCCGCCAGATCTTACAAAGTCTGGTGTTCCATTGTTTTTTGTAGTCCTCTGGCCCAGTAGCGTTGACAGAATTCCTGGGGTGTGAACTTTGGGGTGTGTCGCATCACTGCTCGGCAGGGAGGGGGGCAGCCCAGTTTCAAGGAGACACCGTGTGACTCAGGGCAGCTTTCCCCGGAGGGGGCCAGAGATGGTTTTGTATCACATTTAAACCAGGTCTTGGTGAGACGCCAGGGCTCTTTTTGTAGAAAAAGCCCAGCAGGAACTCATTAGCATAATAGGCCACACCCAACAGCAGGAACTCATTAGCGTATTGGGCCACACCCCCGACAGCACAGCTCATTAGCATATTAGGCCACACACCCCATGTTACCAGAAGTGTGGTTGCGATATTACCCACTTTTTGCTTCTTATTCTGTTGACCTTGTTTGTTGTCAAAACCCAGGGCTTTTTTGTAGCAGGAACTCCTTTGCATGTTAGGCCACACACCCCTAATGTAGCCAATCCTAATGAGTTCCTGCTGTTGGGTGTGGCCTATTATGCTAATGAGTTCCTGCTGGGCGTGGCCCACTTGGGAGCCAGCCGGAACTCCGTTCCTGTGCGTTCCTGCCCAAAAATAGCCCTTGCTGAGACCCTTGTGTCTTGAGGCTTTTTATGGCAGGGGTCCCCAACCTTTTTGAGCCTGTGGGCACCTTTGGAATCCTGAAACAGCGTGGTGGGCGTAGGCACAAAATGGCTGCTGCAGTAGGCGAAGCCAGTCACAAGATGGCTTTCCTGCAGTCACACAGTGAGGATCCTCGCGTTGTAGCAGCAGCTGCCGCCAAAGCAACAGTTTAAAAAAAAAAAAATCTGCATGGCCAATCAGAAGGCTTGCTGAGCAAAAGCCCCACCTGGTCCGCCTGCTTTCTAAATACACTTGACGGGTGCCAGGAAAGAAGAAGAGATTGGATTTATACTCCGCCCTTCACTCAGCAGTTTACAATCTCCTTTCCCTTCCCCTCCCCACAACAGACATTCTGTGTAGTAGGTGGGGCTGAGAGAGTTCTTTTGTGGACTGCTCCCGAGAGAACAGCTCTGGGAGAACTTGTGACTGACCCAAGGTCACACCAGCAGCTGCATGTGGAGGAGGAGTGGAGAATCAAACCCGGTTCTCCCAGATTAGAGTCCGCACTCCTAACCACTACACCAAACTGGCTCTCAACAAACAGAAGAAGAGAAGACAGAAGAGATTGGATTTATACCCCATGGCCCTTCACTACCCGAAGGAGTCTCTGAGTGGCTTACAAACTCCTTTCCCTTTCCCTCCCCACAACAGACACCCTGTGAGGTGGGTGGGGCTGAGAGAGACTGCTCCTGAGAAACAGCTGACAGAACTCGTGACTGACCCCAAGTCACGCCAGCAGCTGCATGTGGAGGAGTGGGGAATCAAACCCAGGTCTCCCAGATTAGAGTCCACACTTCTAACCACGACACCAAACTGGCTCTCGAGGTGTCAGCAGAAACCATAGTGCCCATGGAACTAGGTTGGGGACCCCAGTTTTTAGGGTGTTTTATGATGACTACCAGAGCTGCGGTGGCTCAGTGGTTAAGACGCTGAACTGCAGGCTGTGGAAGGTCGGTCGTTCAGCAGTTTGAGACCCGAGTGTGCCGCATGACGGAGTGAGCTCCCGTCTCTGGCCCCGGTTCCTGCCAATGTAGCAGTTTGAAAGCAAGGCATCGCAATTAGATAAATAGGGACCACTTCGGTGGGAAGGTAACAGCGTTCCGTGCGCCTCGGCGTCTAGTCATGCCAGCCACATGACCACAGAAATGTCTTCGGACAGCGCTGGCTCTGCAGCTTGGAAAGGGAGATGAGCACCGCATCCCTAGAGTCGGATTCGACTGGCTTTCGAGCAAGGGGGAAACCTTGACCTTATGATGATTACAGTTCCTGTGGGGGTCTTCCCTTTTCTTATTTTTGCTTTCCCCCCTGTCATTCCAGCGGGGCGTGCTGAGATCCGCAGCCCCGGAGAGCCGCTGCGGTGGGTGGGTGGGTGGGGACTCTTCGAAGGCTTCCACCTGTCATGGGACTGCTTCCCTGGGTTGACAGGGCCACCTTGTTCTCTCCCGCCAGGTGCCGAGGCGCTCATGTCCGCCCACGACTTCCTGTATGGGACTGCTTCCCTGGGTTGACTGAGCCACCTTGTTCTCTCCCGCCAGGTGCCGAGGCGCTCATGTCCGCCCACGACTTCCTGTCCTGGATTAAACAAGAGGAAGAGCCGTGCGTCAGGGCCCACTGGGAGCCGGCGGAGAGAGACATGATGAGCGGCCCAGGACCAGGTGAGTGCACTTGAAGCCCCCGCGAGGGCCAAAAGAGAGCCTTGCCAGATCTCGGCTCCTTCTGAAATCCGCGTCTTCCCTTTGGCTGAGGCTGAGAGAGCTCTCTCGAGGACTGCTCCTGAGAGAACAGCTCTGAGAGAACTCGTGACTGTCCCAAGGTCACATCAGCGGTTGCAAGTGGAGGAGGAGTGGGGGAATCAAACCTGGATCTCCCAGATTACAGTCCACGCACTTAACCGCTACACCAAACTGGCGGGATATAAATCCAATCTCTTCTTCTTCTCTATCCCAGTCTGAACGTGGGAGTGGTGTTGCAAAGAGAGGAACCTATTCTGTCTTGCTCCGGAGAGCAGATCTATTCTCTCTCGCTCCGGATTGCAAGACTAGATCGAACGGGTGGAAATGACAAGGCTGTCGTTACCGGCTAAATATCAGGAGAAACTTCCTAACTGTAAGAGTGGTCGACAAGGGGAACAGACTGCCTCGGGAGGCGGTGGAGGCTCCTTCGCTGGGCGTTTCCAAGCGGAGGGTGGGCGACCATCTTTCAGGTGTGTTGTAGGTATATAGGGCTCTCTTTCGGCTACGCTCCTGCAGAGTGCAGGGGGTTGGACTAGATGACCTGCAAGGTCCCTTCCAACTCTTAACATTTTATGATTCTGTGAATCGGACTACAGAGGTATAATGCAGAGGAAAGGCTGGAGGGGCTTTGGAATCTTCAGTCTGGAGAAGAGGAAGTTGGAGGGGGGGACAGGATGGCTCTCTTGAAGTCTTTGAAGGGCTGTCACTCCAAGGAGGGCAGGGGGCTGTTCCTGTGGGCAGCAGAGGAGAGGACTCGCAATGTAATGGGTTTGAATTAAGAGCGGGAAGGTACCGGCTGAATCTTAGGAAAAACCGTTTTTGCAGTCAGAGTTGAGCAACAGTGGAATGAGCGGCCTGGGGAGGTGGTGAGCTCCCCCTCCCCGGCAGTCTTCGAGCAGCAGCTGGACAAACCCTTGTTGGGGATGCTCTAGGCTGGTCCTGCATTGAGCAGGGGGTTGGACTAGATGGCCTCTGCAGCCCCTCGCAACTCTGTGACTCTGTGATTCTAATGCAAAATGTAATCAGCTTGATTAGAACAGAGCACAAATGGGTTAGCAGCAGAAATGCAGCATCTACATCTACCCTACTGATGTAATGTTCTGGGGGGGGGGGGCGAGCATTTCCCCTCTGCTTCAATCAAGCTGATTAGATTTTGCATTGCGCTTCTGCATCCTGGGTCTCTTCTTTGCAAACACCCTTCCGACCGTCAGACTTGGAGATCTGGATTCTGACTCCTGTCTGACAAAGGGAGAAGAAGAAGAAGAGTAGAGGAGATTGGATTTATACCCCGCCCTTCACCTGGGAGTCTCAGAGCGACTTACAAACTCCTTTCCCTTCCCCTCCCCACAACAGACACCCTGTGAGGCAGGCGGGGTTGGGAGAGCTCTGACAGAAACGGCTCTTTTTCCGAGAACAGCTCTGACAGAACTGTGGCTTGCCCAAGGTCATCCAGCCAGGTGCAAGTGGAGGAGTGGGGAATCGAACCCGGTTCTCCCAGATTAGAGTCCGCGCACTTCACCACGACACCAAACTGGCTACACCATTAAAAAAACACCCATTTTTGTTGGACTCTGAGGTGCTCCTGAGCTGAGAAGTCGGGTTAGAACGGATAAAAGGAAGTCCTTCTTCACCCAAATAGTGATTAACACATGGGATTCACTGCCACAGGAAGTGGTGGCGGCTACAAGCATGGACGGCTTGAACAGGGAATTAGATTAAACATGGAGCAGAGGTCCCTCAGTGGCTCTTAGCCACAAGGTATAGATAGGGGCTCTGGGGCAAGTGATGCTCTGTCTTCTTGGTGCTTTGGGGGGGGCAACAGTGGGAGGGGCTTCTAGTGTCCTGGGCCCACTGCTGGACCTCCTGATGGCCCCTGGTATTCTTGGCCACTGTGTGACACAGAGTGTTGGACTGGATGGGCCACTGGCCTGACCCAACACTGGCTTCCCATGTTCTTATTGATAAGCATATGGAGCAGAGGTCCTTTTTTTTGGTGGGTTGTAGCCCCAAGGTACAGATAGGGACTCTCAGGCTGGGGCAAGGGATGCTTTGTCTTCTTGGTGCTTGGGGGGGGGGCAACAGTGGGAGGGCTCCTAGTGTCCTGGCCCCACTGCTGGACCTCCTGATGGTACCTGGTATTTTTGGCCACTGTGTGACACAGAGTGCTGGACAGGATGGGCTATTGGCCTGATCCAACACTGGCTTCTTGTACATTCTTATGACTTGAATCTAGCAGGTGGCAATGTGGCTGTCTCACAGTTAGCCGGCTTCACGGCAGTGTGGGGATTTGAAGCGACTTGGCCGGTTCGCGACGGGACTGGTTTCTTGGTAGAACTGGCTTCCTTCGCCCCCAGCGGCTGGGGTGAATAACTGTGACCTGTCTCCTTTCTGTCTTCCAGCCGGTGACGGGATGGCGGTCAAAGCGGAGGAACGGCGCCAGGGCCCGGAAGAACCAGCCCGGTCTGGGGAGCCGCTGTTCCAGGGGGAGCCGCCGGCCGCTGCCGCCCCGGGGGAATCCTACGGGGGGCCGTGCGGCCAGGTCCCGCCGCCCCTGAGCCCGGCCAGGAGCAGGGCGGGCAAATCCCTCGAGTTAGACAGCGAGCTGCAGAGCATCTTCGGCCCCCAGGGCCCCGCCGAGAGGCCGCACGGCTGCAGCGAGTGCGGGAAGATGTTCGGGGTGAAGAAGAGCCTCAAAGTCCACCAGAGGAGCCACCACGGCCAGGAGCGCCCCTACGAGTGCACCGAGTGCCGGAAGAGCTTCAACTGCCACTCGGGGCTGGTGCGGCACCAGATGACCCACCGGGGCGAGCGCCCCTACAAGTGCGAGGAGTGCGGGAAGTGCTACAGCCGCAAGGAACACCTGCAGAACCACCAGCGCCTGCACACGGGGGAGCGCCCCTTCCAGTGCCCCGTCTGCGGCAAGCGTTTCATCCGCAAACAGAACCTGCTCAAGCACCAGCGGATCCACACGGGGGAGCGGCCCTACCAGTGTGCCGAGTGCGGGCGCAGCTTCCGCTACAAGGAGTCCCTCAAAGACCACTTGAGGACTCACAGCACGGAGGCGGGGGGCCCTGCCCAACGACTCCTGCCCCCCCTGGCCGGGGACCCGCTCCCGTGATGCCCGCGGGACAGAGGGAAACGGAACCGTTCCGGCTTGGGCCGAAGGTTTCCTGTCTCCGTTCTCTCTGTCGCCCCCCCTTCTTGGGCCGAGTCCGGTGCTCCAAACCCGCCCGATGTTTGGGGGGGGACGGGGACCACCGCGAAGACTGTTGGAGGCGGAAGGGGGGTGTTTTCACGAGGCTGTGACTTGAGCGGAAAGTCGAGGCGGGCACTGCCAAGGCGGGGAGGCCCGTCTCGCCGTACCAAATACATACTGCTGGGGGGAGCGTCGAGAGCAGATTGCCCCCTCCGTCACAGCCCCCCTAGGAAAACGAACTCACAGGGGACTGGAGCGCTTGGCCGTTCTCGCCGCTGCAAGCTGTCATTGCCCGGCCCGGGGTGAACATTTGAGCATCTCGCTGTTTGACTCCAGAGAGCTTCTAATCCTCGCGGAAGGGCCAAAAACATGGCGGTGGCGCCTGCCCCCAAAGGCGCGGAGACCAAATCCCAGACCCGCCCGCCCCATGTTTGCGATCCAGTCCATTCCCTGGTGGTTTCCAGAGGATCGATCGCGGTTTTAGCGGGATGTACCTTGATCGCGTTGGGGTGGAACGGTTAAAAACGGCTGTCCTTTTGGCTTTCCGCACACTCAAACCAGACCATTTCCTGCCCTCCCTGGGTGGAGTAGCTGACCTCACACTCCAGGGGGCGCCTCTCTGCCTTGGCCTTTGGCCTCATCCCGCCGTCCCTGCCTTCATTCCCGGCCTCTGAACACTTCGACTGCACGCACCTCCTGCTCTCTTTCCTCCCCCGCGCCTCGCCATGCCCCCCCCCGCTCCCTGCAAATATATTTATTCTTCTTTTTCTGCCCCCCCTCCACCTTTTTCCCGTGCTGCAGCAGTTATTTTAACATTCTTTTAAAGCTCATGACGATACAGTCCGGCTCTGTTTAAAAAGGAAAAAAAAAAGTTATTTCCAGGTGTAGTTTTGTATGCGGGGTGCGACGGGAATAAAGATCGACAAAAGGAATCGTTCGGTTGTGCCGGGTGCCGGTCTCCGTGATTAACTTAACTTAGTAAAGGTAAAGGTTTCCCTTGCTCGAAAGCCAGTTGAATCCGACTCTAGGGATGCGGTGCTCATCTCCGTTTCCAAGCCGAAGGGCCAGCGCTGTCCGAAGACTTCTCCATGGGCATGTGGTCGGCATGACTAGGCGCCGAGGAACGCTGTTACCTTCCCACCGAAGTGGTACCTGTTTATCTACTTGCAATCTCTTGCTTTCGAACTGCTAGGTTGGCAGGAGCTGGGGCCAGAGATGGGAGCTCACTCCATCCTGCGGCATTCGGGTCTCGAACTGCTGAACTACTGACCTTTCAGTCTGCAGTTCAGTGTCTTAACCACTTGAGCCACCGCAGCCCGTAACTTAACTTTACTTCATTTACAGTCCATGACCAGAATACAAAGAAGTAAGAAAAAAGAATTACCATAGCCTGATAAAATATAAAAATTAAAGTATACAACTATAAAAGTCCATAAAAGTACTTAAAACTAATACTAATACAAATACAGCAATTTCTAACCTAACTATATAAAAATACAATCAGCTACTATCTTCCACGTTAAGTTGGGAAGTAGATATAGAACGCAGTTTAATCACTTGGGAGCAGAATTTAGCAACTTTCCGGGTGATCTCTATACTCACATCAGAGAGAAGTATGTTAATGGTCCCAGACCACATCACCCCAACCCCTCTCATGATACAGAGTTGTATCGTTTTCAGTGATTCTTTACTCCGCCGGGGTTTGCAGCCATTTTCTAACCCCTTGTGTTTTCTCGGATCTGTTTTTTATTGGAATCTTCACCTTAGAACGTAGTTTGCAAATGTGACGAACATTCCCGAAAGGGAGGCGTGCCAGGGCCGGAACAGAGGCATGCTGGGAGCTCCATGGCTGGCACTTCCGACACTTTTTTAAACTGAATGTTCAGGGTCTTGGTGGACAGATTGGCACAGTGGGAGGGAGGTTCCGCTGTTTTCACAGGAGGAGGCTGTACCCCCCCCCACACACAAACAATTAGTAAGAGCTCCAAACAGGGAAATTGCAGTGCATGTCTGGTTTGGCTGTTGGAGAGCTAGGACTGATCATGGCCCCCGGTTGGGTGCGCACCCTTGGTGTATGACATGACCAGTGTTCCCTCTAAGTTGAGTTAGTGTGAGCCAGCTCACACATTTTTGTCTTCGCTCAGGAAGGATGGCTTCAGAACAAACTAATTTATGCAGCAGCCAAATCGCTCGCTCACAGCTTTAATGCCAGTAGTAGCTCACAATGCAGGATTTTTGCTCACAAGACCCCACAGCTTCAAGGGTGCATTGGATATGACCATTGTTCCCTCTAAGCTGAGTTAGTGTGAGCTAGCTCACAGTTTTTTAGCCTCCAGCTCACACATTTCTGTCTTAGCTCAGGAAGGAGGGTTCCAGAGCAAACCAATTGATGCAGTAGCCAAATCGCTCGCTCACAGCTTTAATGCCCAGTAGCTCACAAAGCAGGATTTTTGCTCACAAGACCCCACAGCTTAGAGGGTGCATTGGATATGACCCAGCCTGCTGCCTGGGTACGGTCATACCTTTTAAAGCCTGGCACAGTCGAGGTGTCTCTACCAAGGCCCTCCTTCTGTTCCTTCCGAGTAGCATCAAAAGGGTTGAAAGGAGGAAAGTTGATTCCTCTGAAATGTGGTGTTGGAGGAGAGTTTTCCGGATCCTGTTTATTGCCAAAAAGACTTGCCTGTCATCTGTCAGCAATGCTGAGTCTGCGGACTTAGGCAGATCATGAGAGGCAAGGGCTGCATCAGTGTTTGGTCTCGGGGCCCTTTCTTACACACCCAGGGAAAGGCTGATCGCCACTTCAGGGGGTCAGGAAGTGGTTTTTCTCCAGGCCTGGGATCCTGGAAGGTTTTTGTCATCTTATCAGCATGAAATGGGTCACTGGGGGTGTGGAGGTCGCTGGGGGTGTGGAAGGGGTAGGTATTTGTGAACGTCCCGCCTTGCGCAGGGGGTTGGACTAGATGACCCTGGAAGTCCCTTCCAACTCTAGGATTCTATGAAATCAGTGGGTTCTAGGTCAAATCAAGAAGCTAAAACCACTAAACTGAGGGTATTGTATTTTGATCACATGATGGGACGACAGCAGTCCCTGGAAAATGCCGGGAACAGTTTATTTTATTTATTTATTTATTTATTTTATTCAATTTATACCCCGCCCTCCCCGCAATGCGGGCTCAGGGCGGCTTACATAGGGGCAAACGCCAATATAAAACATAATTAAAACCATTTAAAATCCCAACAGTACAAAACATTCCAGTTATTGACTAAAGTGCTCTAGGTGTCCAACATGAAATTTCGCAGAAGGCATTTTCAACTGTTCAGCATCGTCTGCTCCAGGGAAGCATTGATGTTCCCTCATCCAGGGCCAGGTGAAGATGGAATAATGATGATGGTAGTGGCAGTTCCTACTCATACGCCTGGTGGAAGAGCTCCATCTTACAGGCCCTGCGGAATTGCACAAGGTCCCGCAGGGCCCGGATCTCCTCTGGGAGCTCGTTCCACCAGATAGGAGCCGCCACCGAGAAAGCCCTGGCCCTGGTAGCGGCCAGCCTGGCCTCTTTGGGACCTGGCATTGCCAGGAGATGTTGGGTCCCGGACCGAAGTGCTCGCGGGGGAACATATGAGGAAAGGCGGTCCCTTAGGTAAGCTGGACCCAGACCATGTAGGGCTTTAAAGGTAAGAACCAGCAAGAGGATGGGACCTCTGCATCCAGAGGCAGAGTACATGCGATGGTCAGAATCTGGGGTTAGCCAGTAGGAGAGGGCTGTGGCCATCGGGCCCTGAGTCTGGGCTTCCCTGAAGCACCTGAGTGGCTACTGCTGGAAACACGATGCTGGACTAGATGGATCGCTGGTCTGATGAACCAGAACAATTCTTACGTTCTCAGATGCATAAGAACATAAGAGAAGCCAATGCTGGATCAGGCCAATGGCCCATCCAGTCCAACACTCCATGTCACACAGTGGCCAAAAATACCAGGGGCCACCAGTAGGTCCAGCAGTGGGGCCTGGACACTCGAAGCACTCCCACTGTTGACCACTCCCCCCAAGCACCAAGAATACAGAGCATCACCTGCCCCAGAGTCCCTATCCATACCTTGTGGCTAATAGCCACTGATGGACCTCTGATCCATATGTTTATCCAATTCCCTCTTATAAGAACATAAGAGAAGACAATGTTGGATCAGGCCAACGGCCCATCCAGTCCAGCACTCTGTGTTACACAGTGGCCAAAAATACCAGGGGCCATCAGGAGGTCCAGCAGTGGGGCCAGGACACTAGAAGCCCTCCCACTGTTGCCCCCCCCCCAAGCACCAAGAATACAGAGCATCCCTTGCCCCAGACTGAAAGTTAAGAACATAAGAGAAGCCAGTGCTGGATCAGGCCAGTGGCCCATCCAGTCCAACACTCTGTATCACACAGTGGCCAGAAATACAAGGGGCCCTCAGGAGGTCCAGCAGTGGGGCCAGGACACTAGAAGCCCTCCCACTGATGCAGCAAAATAACATGGCCTCCTTTGCAGAGCTGGAGAAACTGTAGAGGAGAACAACCAAAACGATTAAGGGAATGCAGAGTCTTTCTTATCAGGAAAGGTTAAAGAGTCTGGGACTTTTCAGTTTAGAGTAAAGATGACTGAGGGGGGGACGTGATCGAGGTCAATAAAATGGCGCTTGGGGTGGGGGATGTGGGTCAAGACAGCAGGCAGAGCGCCCTAACTCTCTGCGCTGCAGGTCCTTCTCCCCCAAATATGGCAGACGTACAGGGGCATGTGACCCCCCCGGAGAGACCCGAGCGCCAAACCGAAGACCCTCGCAGCTTGTAGACCACGGTCTCAGGGCTGCCACGCACTTTCCCCCTCCGTAGTCTTCTTTCCCTTCCCCAAATTAATAAATGTTGTCGCCGTTTTCTGAATCGAAAGATTGAGGTGATGGATGCAGGAGAGAGAGATGTTGTTGTTGTTCCGTCGCACAGTGAAGTCCGACTCTTCGCGACCCCATGGACCAGATCACGCCAGGCCCTCCTGTCTTCTGCCGTCCTCTGAAGTTTGCTCAATTTCATATTCGTTGCATCGATGACACTGTCTAACCATCTCATCTTTTAGCCTTTTGATACTGTCCATGGGGTTTTCTTGGCAAAAATACTGGAGTGGGTTGCCATTTCCTTCTCCAGGGGATCACACTTGGTCTGAGTTCTCTGCTGTGGCCTGTCGGTCTTGAGTGGCCCTCCACGGCATAGCCCACAGCCTCATCGAACCACGCAAGCCCCCTCGCCACAACAAGGCAGTGATCCATGAGGGGGAGAGAGATGAGTGCTTGTTTAAGATTTAATGGGCCCTTCAGCTGATCGGCAAGGAGCACGTGGCCCGCTGATCAGCTGGAGGGCCCTTTAAATCTTGCAGGAGGGGAGGGAGAGGGGTGTGCGCTACCCCCCCTTCATTATGGCAAATAATGGCAGCCCCACCATGAAAATATCTGCCCCACACACCACAGAATCCTGGCTACGGGCCCTGTCGGGGGACCCCTGCTGTAGCACCTCAGTCCCCTTTGTTCTCCTGTTGAAGGAAACGCCTCCCCTGATGCTCTTGTCCAGCGCCAGTCACAGAAACCGTGCTCAGCTGTCAAAGAGCGGTGCCAGTTCCCAGTTAGCTCCCGGGGCCGTTTTAAAGCTCTGGTGTGGTATGAATGGGAATATAAAGATTTTTAAAATATTTTTTGTTGTTCAGTCGCACAGTCAAGTCCGACTCTCCGCGACCCCATGGACCAGATCACGCCAGGCC
>NW_015173149.1:278574-306686 GCF_001447785.1 Gekko japonicus | reverse complement strand
AATTACATTCCAGATATTAAACCACTTTATGTGTAGTACTTCCATAAGTACAAATCAATTCTGTTTTCACCCAATTCCCACTTTGATTTTAGATTCATTCATTAACATTAACTCTTAATACTACTAAGATAATAGCAACCCATATAAGAGGGGAAAGAGCCATCATTTCACTCCCTATTTCAGTCATTTCAATTCTATTCACTTTTCAGCAGAGATAGTTGTATCAGAGATATCTTTCTACATATTTATTTATTTATTTTTGCTCAACCTACAGTATCACAGCTATAAAAATTCATTATTTTTATTTTGTTTTGTTTATTTATTTATTTATTTATTTGCTTTATATTTTAGTTGTTTGTTTTTATGCAGAAATTTATTTATTAGGGATCCGTATCTTGATGGTTCTTTTTCTTAGGCCATTTTGCCCATGGGAGGTAACTACACATCCTATTATATTTCCTTTACTCATTCTTTCCAATTTCATTCTTAAAAATCAGAATCACTCCCCTAAATAGTGGTATATTGATCCCCAAACCATACCTTAAAAGAAAATTTTTTAAAAAGTATATATGTATACCAATTAACAAACTCCAACTTCTTCTCCTACCATTTCATTACAAACAGACTCTATTTATGATTTCTCCGCATATTCCACTCTTTTTTCGTTTGTCAATATTTCCAATTCCAATCTTAAAAATTAACCTAACACCTCTGGATAGTGTTGGTCCCACATCATACCTTAAAAAAGGATACAGATTAACAGACTCCAAACCTCTCTCGTAACATTTCATTACCAATCAAATCTGTATATACTTTCTTGATGAACTAATCCCAAATCATACCTTAAAAGGTGTACAAATTAACTAACTCCAAATCACTTCTCCTAACATTTCATTACCAATCAAGTCTAATATGTTTTTTCCACAGTGTCCATTCCTTTTTCATAAACCATCATTTATCAAAGTTAGAAAGAGATATATTACACCAAATCAGGGCATAATTTCAGACTTCCCCCCCCATCTCTCTGTTATTTCTCTCTTCTTCCCGATTTCTTTTTGATGTCTAAAATTTTTGTATTCTTGTACTGTTACTTTCAAACTTGACCTTTTCTTTTCCCATGTAACATATGTAAGTCTTTTGAAAATTTTCAAGTTCTTTTCTCCATCTCTTGATTTCTTGTTTTTGGTCACCTTCTTTCTCTTTCTCCTTTGTATAAATGTTTGTAAGAAGTGTCCCTTTCTTGCATCTTTTTTCCTCCTCTGTCTTGTTTGATCGTTCCCCAGGTGTCTTTTATATACCTCTGATTTCTGAGTTGGGGCTTGTATAATCAGTGATCTCTTATCCCATAGCTCCCTCTCCTGGCGAACATCTTGAATTTCCGATATGGCTTGCAGCTGCAGATCAATTTTGCCATTCTCTCCAATATCTGTAATTTCCTCCCCAAGTTCTTTATATCAGTGTTTACAGGCAATTTCCACTGCTTCTTCAATCGTAGTTGTTAAGTCTTGAACTAACATAGTCAAATCCCATTCTTTGTCTTTCTCTTCCCCATAGAACTCCATCTCATTATTTTTTGTTTGTTATTCCTTAACCTTTTATTCACCCATATTAAAATATAATGTCCAAGGTCACCGGGTTTTCCAACAGTCTTACTTTAAGAATACATTCATGTATTTCTTTTTAAAGCGGTTTATTTTCTCTGTTTTTAACCCCTCTTCTCGTGACCAGTGTTCCCTCTAAGCTGAGCTAGTGTGAGCTGGCTCACAGTTTTTTAGCCTCTAGCTCACACATTTTTGTGTTGGCTCAGGAAGGATGGCTCCAGAGCAAACTAATTTATGCAGCGGCCCAATCACTCGCTCACAACTTTAATGCCAGTAGCTCACAAAGTAGGTTTTCTGCTCACAAGACTCCACAGCTTAGAGGGAACATTGCTCGTGACCATCCGATTTCTCCCCAGTCCCTTCATAGCCGCTTACTTACATACTTTAGGGGTAATTGAGGGGTTTTTCCCAAACTCTGTATTAGTTTTAACGTTGCATGAAATACACAAAAAATACACAAAAAGTTTTTTCCATTTCACTTCTCTTCTCTTCTCTTGCTGTGATGTGTTACTTACTAATAGTAGGTTAAAAAACAACGGCTGGTCACTGTTAGTGGAAACATGGCAGCCATGTTTCCTCGTTCCCCGCTCCTGCTTCAGGGCAAACCAGAAATGCCCCCGCGATTTGCAGTCTTCGGAGGTGACTGGCAGATCCCCCTGCGGCTCCCCTCCCTCCAGGAGTCCGAGCCGGGGGCCCCCATTCACACGGGAGACCCCCAAGGATCGAAGAAGATGTGAACGGCTTGGGAGTGTCCCCGAGATGCGTCCACTCACAGCGCCAACGCCCGTAGGAGATCGGTGCTCTTGATGTTAAATTTTCTTAGTCCAAGATGAGTTTCATTTGTCAACCTAGCCTGACAACATACATTCTTCTGTTAACTAGGCGTCTGCCCAGGGCCGGCTCACCTCCAGATCTAATCCACCGTCGAAGATGGCAACTTTCCTATGCAAAGGCCTGGCGGAAGAGCTCCGTCTTGCAGGCCCTGCGGGACTGCGCCAGGTCCTGCAGGGCCCGAACCTGCCCTGGGAGCTCATTCCACCAGACAGGAGCCGCCGTCGAAAAAGCCCTAGCCCTGGTTGCAGCCAGCTTGATGTCCTTGGGGCCGGGAACCACCAATAGGTGCTGCGACCCCGACCGTAGAGCTCTTGGGGGAACATATGGAGAAAGGCGGTCCCTTGGATACGTAGATTTTATTAGAATGTAAGAAAGGCCTGCTATATAGAAGGCTTCCCCCTTGTAGGTCTGATATTGTTAGCAGACAACATAATAGGTAGTTCTTAAGGGCAAAACCTTGCAATGTCTGGGTCAGATAAGATTTTAGTCTCATATCAGTAAAAAATACTTTTGTTTGGGATCTTGCTCTGGAGCCCTCCTGCCTGAGCCAAGACAAAAAGGTGCGAGCCAGAGGCTAAAAACCTGTGAGCCAGCTCACACTCACTCAGCTTGGAGGGGACACTGCTTACGACTATAGACATTTTTTTGGAAGCCTGTCCACAGACTCAGCATCTGAAGCAGAATCCAAGCGTGATGTCCAGCAGTGAAGCCTTTGGATTTCGAGGCCGGGTACCGCTCTCCGTGAATAGCAAGAGGCGGAACAAATCATTTAAAAATAAGCAACGATATGCAAAATTGCTTAATTCGTATGCAAATTTCTCGGTTGGTTTTTGTTTGTTTTTACTAAACTCTGCATTTCTTTGGGCAGGATCTCTCTCTGTCTCTCACACGCAGCCCTGAATGCGGCATCCGGCCACCGAATTAATCGCATTGCATTTTTCTCCCCCCACCTTCCAAGGTCATTCAGAGAGTCCAATCTCATCGTGGGGAAGCAGGGAAGAGGCAACAACTGGGCCTACGGTAAGAGTCCACAAGTTCTCATCATGGTGATAGGTCCAGAGGAGTCAGCCGTGTGAGTCTGTTGCTGCAAAATAGTAAAAAGCCCAGCAGCAAACTTCATTGTAGCATAAGCTGTCAAGAAATGCAGCCAGTTTGGTGTCGTGGTTAAGTGCGCGGACTCTAATCTGGGAGAACCGGGTTTGATTCCCCACTCCTCCACTTGCACCTGCTGGATGACCTTGGGCAAGCCGTAGTTCTGTCAGAGCTGTTCTTGAAAAAGAGCAGTTTCTGTCAGAGCTCTCTGAGCCCCACCTACCTCCCAGGGTGTCTGTTGTGGGGAGGGGAAGGGAAAGGAGTTTGTAAGCCCCTCTGAGATTCCTTTGGGTGGTGAAGGGCGGGGGATAAATCCAATCTCCTCCTCCTCTTCTTCTTCGTCAGATGCACCTGACGAAGAGAACTGTTAGCTGTTGTAGATTTTCCGGGTTGTGTGGCCGTGGTCTTGGCATTGTAGGGCCTGACATTTCGCCAGCAGCTGTGACTGGCATCCTCAGAGGTATCACACAGAAAGGTGGAGGACTCTCTGTGCCATGGTGAGAAGAAAAATGGTAGGCAGGTAATTTCTATCTACTCAGGAAGGTGGGGTAGGGCTGAGTCATTATTTGGTAGGAATTCCCCAGGCTGTGACATGCTAACGGAGGAGCTTTCTTGAGGAGGTTCTTTTGCATATCAATGGGCTGTTGAAATTCTAATCTTATCTGTATTATTATTAGCATTATTAGTATTATTATTGATGATGATGATGATGATGATACCCCACGAATGGTCTCAGGGCGGCTTACAAACAGGGCACCAAGTGCCAATACATAAAAACAACAATTTTACCGTATAAAGTGCTCAGTACTAATTGTCTTCAATGTGGGCAAGGTGGTGTCCTTAAGATATTACACCATCCCAGTTCAGCGGTACCGATTTGCCATCCTGCAGTAGTTTGATCTTCATAAGGGCCATCCTCGTTGTTACTAAGGATCATTGATGGTGGTGGCAGTGGCGACTCCTACTTGAAAGCCTGGCGGAAGAGCTCCGTCTCGCAGGCCCTGTGGAACTGCACAAGATCCCGCAGGGCCCTGATCTCCTCCGGGAGCTCATTCCACCAGTAAGGAGGCACCCCTGAAAAGGCCCTGTCCCTGGTTGCAGCAAGCCGGACCTCCCTGGGGCCTGGAATCATTAACCGGTGTTAATCTGTAGTGCTATTGTCAGATGTAGAGCCTTTTATTATAAGACGTAGAGCGCTGTGTTTCTCAAAAGCTTATGCTACAATGAAATTTGTTAGTCTTAAAAGTAGAGATGTAAAATTTCCGGAAATTTTGAAGCTCGGAAAAAAACCCGTTTTTTCCCGGGGAAAAGCGGAAATTTTCGGAAAAAGAAAAATTGAAAAAAATGCTACATTAGCATTTCTTTTGTCTTTTCTAGATTGAAAGTCATTCTGTTACTTTAGGAACATAAAATATGACTATGGACATTTTTACTTGGCATAAATTATCACAACTAGCATATTAAAAATATAGTGTATCCAAACAATTATTACAGAATACCCACCCACATGCAAAAACAAAACTGAAACCTTTTTATTTTCTTCTGACAATCGCACCTCCTAAAGGAAGAAATGCATCTTGTTCTTGCATTGGAGGGTTCAGTTTGTAACCTAGGACTTGCTTGTCCTCAGTGCACAGAAATTAGATCAATCTGATACCACATATATATATATATATTAGAAATGATTTGGAAAATATTTGAACACCTTGTCTTAAAATATTTTATTCATCATGTTAAAATAAAACGTTCCATAATCAATTTTTTTTTTTTCAATTTTTCCAATTTTTCGGAAAAAACCAAAAAGGCTTCAGGAAAAAAACTGAGAAAAAACGTTTTCCCCCCGAATTTTTCCGTTTTTTTTCCGGGCCTTCACATCTCTACTTAAAAGTGCTACTGGGCTTTTTACTGAGTTCTCAGCAGGCACGGTCCCCACGTCTGCATCGGGTGTCTGGGCGGAACGAGGCCCCTGGCTTCGATCCATCGCGGAGACTTGCTGGATCCACACTTGGGTGGCGGCCGCCGTTCAGCAAAAAGAAACGGGAGAGGGAGCAGGTTGCTGGAGGTTCGACAGGTGCCGTTTTGCATCCATTCAGTCTGTAAGGTGTTCCTTTGGAAAAGCCGTGTTGAATGTTTGGGAGGGGTGACAGCTCGGCAGCAGAGCCTCTGCTTGGCGTGCAGGAGGTCTCCAGTTCAGTTCCCAGCATCTCCAAGTTGAAAAGGACCAGGAAGCAGGAGACATGAAAGACCTGGACATGAGACCCTGGAGAGCTGCTGCCGGTCTGAGTAGACTGTTGCGCAGTGCGTTTGAAGCAACTTTCCAGCACCACCAGCCACCAGGACTTTTCCAGCCACTCCAGCACTCACCAGCATTCACTGCAGAGAAGGTTCTGTATAGCACACCAGGACAGTCCTGTGGTAAACTATATACAGATTTCTTTACAATATATATACTCCACTGACAAACTGCTCCGCCAAACACCATATCCAAAGAGAAGAAGATACAGAGCATGTCCTTGTCCACTTTTATACATAGAGTGTCCAATCACCTTCGTGCTGAGTCATGATGACTGGCCACATTCCTTAGCTGGTCTGAACCGGTCAGAACTTGTTATCAGCAGCTTGCCTGCTGTCACTTAGATCCTTATGATCTGACTGCTGGATATTAACAACCAACATAGGCAAGACTGACCTAGATGGACTGTAAGGGTCTGAGTCAGCAGAAGGCAGCTTCATAGGTTCCGATTCAGTACACAGCAGCTTCACGTGAGGGGCCGTGGCTGAGTGGTGGAGCAACTGCTTGGCATGCAGAAGGTCCCAGGTTCAGTCCCCAGCATCTCTGGTGATGGGGAAGACCCTCCGCCTGAGACCCTGGAGAGCCGCTGCCAGTCAGAGTAGACAATACTGACCTTGATGGACCAAGGGTCTGATTCAGTATAAGACAGCTTCATGTATTCATCGAAGAGCCCTTGTTTTGCACGCAGAAGGTCCCAGGTCAGTCCCTGGCAGCATCTCCAGTTGAAAAGGACCAGGCGGTAGGTGATGGGGAAGACCTCTGCCTGAGACCCTGGAGAGCCGCTGCCAGTCAGAGTAGACAATACTGACCTTGATGGACCAAGGGTCTGATTCAGTATAAGACAGCTTCATGTATTCATCGAAGAGCCCTTGTTTTGCACGCAGAAGGTCCCAGGTCAGTCCCTGGCAGCATCTCCAGTTGAAAAGGACCAGGCGGTAGGTGATGGGGAAGACCTCTGCCTGAGACCCTGGAGAGCCGCTGCCAGTCAGAGTAGACAATACTGACCTTGATGGACCAAGGGTCTGATTCAGTATAAGACAGCTTCATGTATTCATCGAAGAGCCCTTGTTTTGCACGCAGAAGGTCCCAGGTCAGTCCCTGGCAGCATCTCCAGTTGAAAAGGACCAGGCGGTAGGTGATGGGAAAGGCCTCTGCCTGAGGTCCTGGGCTGCCACTGCCAGTCTGAGTAGAGAATATTGACCTAGACTGACCAGTGGCGTGATTCAGTAGAAGACAGCTTTGTGTGTTCATTGTGATGAACACCTGGAAACAGGCACACACGATCGGCACGAAGAGGTAAGAAGCTCCTTTGCGTTTGTTCAGATCTTAGATTTCCAGAGACATTTGGAATGGAACGTAGCGCAAACCCGGGACCAGAAAGCATTCCCTCCTCACTTCCTGCCGGAGCAAACGCCCCAAAATAATCCCGCGTTGTGTGAGACAGGAGACGTGCCTGCAGACGAATTGCAGCCGTGTGCGAAGGCCGGAGGGGATCTGCCGTCGTCCTAACCGGGCCCGCGTCTGCTTTGCGCTTTGCAGGGTATCATGGCGTCCGTTCCGAGGGGGAGCAGAGCTTGTTCCACAGGACGATGGAGAGCCTGAGGAGGGAGGTGGAGCGCAGGGACTACTATGGCGGGACGGTCCTCTTTCACAGCCTCAGCGGCGGGACCGGAGCAGGTGAGTCCAGCCCGGGAGTCAGTGGACGGTACTTCTTCTTCTTCAGCCAGAGCGCCCCCCCCTCTCTCTCGAGGGCTTCCTCCTAGCCGTGGTCACCAACGCTCCCTCTAAGCTGTGTGGAGCTCATTCCACCAGTAAGGAGGCACCCCTGAAAAGGCCCTGTCCCTGGTTGCAGCAAGCCGGACCTCCCTGGGGCCTGGAATCATTAACCGGTGTTAATCTGTAGTGCTATTGTCAGATGTAGAGCCTTTTATTATATGACGTAGAGAGCTGTGTTTCTCAAAAGCTTATGCTACAATGAAGTTTGTTAGTCTTAAAAGTGCTACTGGGCTTTTTACTGAGTTCTCAGCGGGCACGGTCCTCCCGTCTGCATCGGGTGTCTGGGCAGAATGAGGCCCCCGGCTTCGATCCATTGCGGAGACTCGCTGGATCCACACTTGGATGGTGGCCGCCGTTCCGCAAAAAGAAACGGGAGAGTGAGCAGGTTGCTAGAGGTTCGACTGGTGCCATTTTGCATCCATTCAGTCAGTAAGGTGTTCCTTTGGAAAAGCCGTGTTGAATGTTTGGGAGGGGTTACAGCACAGCAGCAGAGCCTCTGCTTGGCGTACAGAAGGTCTCGAGTTCAGTTCCCAGCATCTCCGAGTTGAAAAGGACCAGGAAGTAGGAAACGGGAAAGACCTCAACCTGAGACCCTGGAGAGCTGCCACCAGTCTGAGTAGACAAGACTGGATGGACCGTACGGGTCTGAGTCAGCAGAAGGCAGCTTCATAGGTGTTAGCAGGCCTACTGTATTCAGTAGTCAAGGTTAGGTCTGGGAACAGGGTGGGTGGGGGAGAATGTGAGCCCCCCCACTCCCCCCTGCACCAGAGCATGCAATTCACACTTTATCTCGCAATGGTTTTAGTGTTTAAAGGTAAAGGGTTTCCCTTGCTCGAAAGCCAGTCGAGTCCGACTCTAGGGTTGTGGTGCTCATCTCCATTTCCAAGCCAAAGAGCCAGCGCTGTCTGAAGACATTTCCGTGGTCATGTGGCCGGCATGACTAGACACTGAGGCGCACGGAACGCTGTTACCTTCCCACCGAAGCGGTACCTATTTATCTACTTGCAATTTCTTGCTTTCGAACTGCTAGGTTGGCAGGAGCTGGAACTAGAGATGGGAGCTCACTCCGTCATGCGGCACACTCGGGTCTCGAACTGCTGAACTACCGACCTTCCACAGCCTGCAGTTCAGCGTCTTAACCACTCGAGCCACCACAGCTTTAGTGTTTAGACCTGTGTATTTTTGCAAATATTTATTTTTTCCATAGGCTGTAGTGAAATGTAGTATATACTAGAATTTGGGCTGTGGTTAAGTGGCGGAGCCTCTCCTTGGCACGCAGAAGGTCCCCGGGGTTCAGTCCCCGGCATCTCTAGTTAGAAGGACCTGGCAGTCGGTGATGTGAAAGTCCTCTGCCTGAGAGGTCCCTGGAGAGCTGCTGCCCGTCTGAGTGGACAATACTGACCTTGATAGACTGAGGGTCTGATTCAGTAAGAGGCAGTTCCATGTGTTCGTGGCTTATGCTGTCTGGGAGGAGCTTGTGGCTCAGGGGTAGAGCATCCAGAAGATCCCCGGTTCAATCCCCGGCAGCATCTCCAGTTAGTCAGTCGCCGGGTGATGTGAAAGACCCCTGCCTGAGAGGTCCCTAGAGAGCTGCTGCCAGTCAGAGTAGACAGTGGTAACCTTGACAGGCCAAGGCTCCGATTCAGTACACAGCAGCTTCACGTGAGGGGCCGTGGCACAGTGGCAGAGCCTCTGCTTGGCATGCAGAAGGTCCCAGGTTCAGTCCCCAGCATCTCTGGTTAAAAAAGGGCCGGGCAGTAGATGATGGGAAAGACCCTCTGCCTGAGACCCCGGAGAGTGACTGCCAGTCTGAGTAGACAATACTGACCTCGATGGACCAAAGGTCTGATTCAGTGTAAGAGAGCTTCATGTATTCGTTAAAGAGCCTTTGTTTTGCACGCAGAAGGCCCCAGGTTCAATCCCCGGCAGCATCTCCAGTGAAAAGGACCAGGCAGGAGGTGATGGGAAAGACCCTCTGCCTGAGACCCCGGAGAGCCGCTGCCAGTCTGAGTAGACAACATTGATCCTTAGGGACCAATGGCCTGACTCAGTAGAAGGCAGTTTAATGCGTGTTCATGTCTTATGCTTTGTGGGAGGGGCTGTGGCTCAGTGGCAGAGCATCCGCTTGGCATGCAGAAGGTCCCAGGTTCAATCCCCGGCATCTCCAGGTAAAAGGACCAGGCAGTAGGTGATGGGAAAGAATTCTGCCTGAGACCCTGGAGAGCTATAAAGAGGGGCTGTGGCTCAGTGGCAGAGCATCCGATTGGCATGCAGAAGGTCGCAGGTTCAATCCCCGGCATCTCCAGGTAAAAGGACCAGGCAGGAGGTGATGGGAAAGACCTCCGCCTGAGACCCTGGAGAGCTGTAAAGAGGAGATGTGGCTCAGGGGCATAGCATCTGCTCGGCATGCAGGAGGTCTCAGCTTCAATCTCCGGGATCTCCAGTTGTAAAGGACCAGGCAGGAGGTGATGGGAAAGGCCTCTGCCTGAGGTCCTGGGGTGCCACTGCCAGTCTGAGTAGAGAATATTGACCTAGACGGACCAGTGGCGTGATTCAGTAGAAGACAGCTTTGTGTCTTCATTGTGATGAGCACATGGAAACAGGCACACACGATCGGGACGAAGAGGTAAGAAGCTCCTTTGCGCTTGTTCAAATCTTAGATTTTCAGAGGCATTCGGAATGGAGTGTCGTGCAAACTCGGGACCAGAAAGCATTCCCTCCTCACTTCCTGCCAGAGCAAACGCCACAAAATAATTCCGTGTTGTGTGAAACAGAAGACATGCCTGCAGACAAGTTGCAGCTGCGTGCGAAGGCTGGCGGGGATCTGCCGTTGTCCTAACCGGGCCCGCGTCTGCTTTGCGCTTTGCAGGGTATCATGGCGTCCGTTCCGAGGGGGAGCAGAGCTTGTTCCACAGGACGATGGAGAGCCTGAGGAGGGAGGTGGAGCGCAGGGACTACTATGGCGGGGCGGTCCTCTTTCCCAGCAGCGGCGGGACCGGAGCAGGTGAGTCCTGCCCCGGAGTCAGGGGACTGTACGTCTTCTTCTTCAGCCAGAGCGCCCCCCCCCCCTCTCTCGAGGGCTTCCTCCTAGCAGTTGTCACCAATGCTCCCTCTAGCTGCAGGGGGCGCTCACATCTGGGAAGCAGCACTCGGTTGCAGCAACACGGCGCACTCAGTGTCTGCCCGGGGGCTGGAACCCCCCCCCCCGTTCCAGCAGCTGCTGCCATTCACAGGAGCGAACGCCTCACACCCCACTCGGAGCTCTTTTCGTAGTGCCGTCTGTCATGGGGCGGGCAGCAGAGGATCAAATCAGACTGATAAGTTTGTCGTGGGCTTTTCTCCTGTAGGCTTCACTTCCCGCTTGTGCGAAGCCATCCGGGACGAGTACCCCCCAGGACACATCCTGGCTGTCTCGGTAGCGCCTCACCAAGCCGGCGAGAGTCCTCTCCAGCACTACAATGCGTTGCTCTGCCTTTCCTGGCTCCAGAGGTGAATAAAGAGAGGGTGATTCTTCTAACAGCCAACGGTTTGGGGAGCCGGGGTGGTAGAGTGGCTCGTGTTTCTGGACTGAGGTCCAAGAGACCCAGATTAAAATCCTCCCCTCAGCCCCAGAGCTGACTGGGCGCACTTGGGCCAGTTATCCTCTTGCAAATGGTACGACCTCATTTGGAGTACTGTGTGCAGTTCTGGTCACCACACCTCAAAAAGGATATTATAGCATTGGGAAAAGTGCAGAGAAGGGCAACTAGGACGATAAAAGGGTTGGAACACTTTCCCTTTGAAGAAAGGTTAAAGCGATTCGGGCTCTTTAGCTTGGAGAAACAACGGCTGAGGGGTGACGTGATCGAGGTTTACAAGATTATGCCTGGGATAGAGCAGGTCGAGAAAGAGGTACTTTTCTCCCTTTCTCACAATACAAGAACTCGTGGGCACTCCATGAAATTGCTGAGTGGTCGGGTTGGAACGGATAAAAGGGAATCTTTTTTCACCCAAAGAGTGATGAACACATGGAATTCACGGCCACAGGAGGTGGTGGCAGCTACAAGCATGGACGGCTTCAAGAGGGAACTGCATAAAGATATGGAGCAGAGGTCCATCAGTGGCTCTTAGCCACAAGTTATAGATAGGAAGTCTCAGTCTACGGCCAGGGATGCTCTGTATTCTTGGTGCTTTGGGGGGGGGGCAACAGTGGGAGGGCTTCTGGTGTCCTGGCCCCACTGCTGGACCTCCTGAGGGCACCTGGTGTTTTTGGCCACTGTGTGACAAGAGTGTTGGGCTGGATGGGCCATTGGCCTGATCAAACACTGGCTTCCCTTATGTTTTTATGGATAAACATATGGAGCAGAGGTCCATCCGTGGCTACTAGCCACAAGGCATAGATAGGAACTCTCAGTCTGGGGCAAGGGATGCTCTGCATTCTTGGTGCTGGGGGGGGGGCAACAGTGGGAGGGCTTCTGGTGTCCTGGCCCCACTGCTGGACCTCCTGAGGGCACCTGGTGTTTTTGGCCACTGTGTGACAAGAGTGTTGGGCTGGATGGGCCATTGGCCTGATCCAGCATTGGCTTCTCTTATGTTCTTATGCTGCCTAAGCTACCTCACAGGGTTGTTGTGAAGGTGATAATCTTGTGCTGTTCAGGGAAGGGCCATTTTGGAGGTGGCCCTGCAGTTATGTTCAACAGGAAGCCCCCTATTTCCTTCCTCTCCCTCCAGGACCTGATCGTATAGCTTTAGGCACCAGCTCCCTCCCCCCCTTGGGGGCTTTTTAAGTGAACATTTAAGCTATTTTTTGCTGTGGATTAGTGTCTTGATTTCGTCTTTGTTAATTATTTGGCAAGCTGCAGCCAAAGGCCTCGTAGAGAGAAGTCAAGCTGCTCCACCCATAATGCAGTGGGCTGTGTTTGCACCTGCCCAGGTATGCAGACGGCATCCTCCTGTTCCATAACGATGAGCTGCTGAAGCGCGCGGCATCCCTGCAGGAGAAGGTCGCCGCCGAAGGCGAGCAGCAGGTCTCCCTCTCCGCCATGAACGCATACGTCGCTTCTTGCCTCGCGGGGCTTCTCTACCCACTCCGGATTTTCACAGCACAAAGGTGAGCCCGAGCCGGATCCTGGAAAACGAGTCCTTCTGTCACACCTCTGTCATTAATAGCCGTTTTCAAGAGCAGACCGAGAGAACAGAAGTACAGTATTGGTGCTCAGTTTTGGGCACGACAGTTTAAGAGGGATAGAGACAAGCCGGAACGCGTCCAGAGGAGGGCGAAGAAGATGATGAGGGGTCTGGAGCAATGCTCCCTGTAAGCTGTGGAGTCTTGTGAGCAAAAATTCTACTCTGTGAGCTCCTGGCAATAAAGGTGTGAGCGAGCGATTGGGCTGCTGCATGAATTACTTTGCTCTGGAGCCCTCCTTCCTGGGCAGAGACAAAAATCTGTGAGCCGGAAGCTAAAAAACTGTGAGCTGGCTCACTCTGACTCAGCTTAGAGGGAACACTGGTCTTGAGATGCTCTCCCACTGAGCGATGGTCCTTCCAAAAAATGTAAGACATGAATCCAAGTCTTACGAGGAAAGGCTGAAGGAGCTGGGTATGTTTAGCCCGGGGTAGAGACGATGGAGAGGGGCTATGAGAACCATCCTCAAGTACTTGAAGGGCTGCCATCTAGAGGAGGGGGCGGAGTTGTTTTCTGTTGCCTCAGAAGGTCAGACCAGAACCAATGGGTTGAAATTAAATCAGAAGCGTTTTCGGCTAAACATTGGGAAGAACTGCCTGACAGTTAGGGCGGCTGCTCAGTGGAACAGGCTTCCTCGGGAGGTGGTGGGCTCTCCTTCTCTGGAGGTTTTCAAACAGGCTAGATGACCACCTGACAGCCATGCGGATTCTGTGAACTTGGGCGGATCATGAGAGGGAGGGCAGGAAGGGTTGCAGCCTCAGTGCTTAGTTCTCGTGGCCCTTTCTTACACGCCCAGGGAAATGCCAATTGCCACGTTGGGGGTCAGGAAGCAATCCTGAGGTTTTTTTGTCATCTTCTGGGCATGGACCAGCGGTCACTGCGGGTGTGGAGGTATTTGTGAATTTCCTGCATTGTGCAGGGGGTTGGACTAGATGACCCTGGAGGTCATAAGAGCTAAGAAAGTAGTCCAGTACTGGATAAGGCCAAGGGCCCATCCAGTCCAACACTCTGTCTCACACAGTGGCCAGAAGTACCATCAGGAGGTCCAGCGGTGGGGCGAGGGCATTAGAGGTCCTCCCACTGTTGCCCCTCCCCAAGCACCAAGAAGACAGAGCATCACTTGCCCCAGAGCCCCTATCTATACCTTGTGGCTAATAGCCACCGATGGACGTCTGGGTGACTCAGAACTGCGCCTTTTGGTCATGTGATGTCTTGTCCTGTGTGTTCCGTGGGTCCCATGGTGCCACCTTGGGGGTTCAATTTGGGGCCCAGGGAGGAGGAAAATTGAGCACTGGCGGTAGAAGGCTCTGTGCTTACTGGCACTTCCATGATTTTACACGTTGTGATTTTTACCTGTTTAAATATTCTGCTTTAACGACTCCGTTCTTTTAAACACACGTGTGTCTATCTATACCTTTTCTGTGAGCCGCCCTGAGCCTCTTTTTTGTCTCTTTTGCACCCCTGTTGCTTTTGCAGTGGGATTAGCCTGGGCACGGAACCGTGGGAGCTCCTGAGAGCCACCTGCCCCGTGCCGGCCCTGAAGTTCCTGCACACAGCTCAAGCCAGCACAAGGTAAGAAAACCAGACCCGCGAGAACCTCGGTACTCCTTCGGCCTCTGGGTTCTGGCTGGCAGAGCGATCCCAGCGTCTCCTGAACTCGAGTCATTGGCAGCATTCAGATGTGACGTCAAACTCAGGTTTGGGCAGTGAACAGTAATGACAGCCAGCACGGTGTTGCGGTTAGAGTGCTGGCCTACGGTCTGGAAAACCCAGGTTCAAATCCACCCTTCTGCCACAGAAGCTCGCTGGGTGACCTCAGGCCAGTCACACGCTCAGCCTAACTTACCTCACAAGGTTGTCATGAGGATACACTGGAGGGGAGGAGGGTGACGTAAGCCCTTTTTGGATCCCCGTCAGGAATCAATTTGGGATAGAAATGAAGTAAATACAATTCAGTCTGGCTGGTCTTCCAGACGGAGGTAGCAAATCCTGGTTTGTGGATAAGCTCCAGTTTGTCTGGTCTCATAAGAGAAGCCAATGTTGGATCAGGCCAATGGCCCCTCCGGCCCAACACTCTGTGTCACACAGTGGCCAGAAATACCAGGGGCCGTCAGGAGGTCCAGCAGTGGGGCCAGGACACTAGAAGTCCCCCCCACTGTTGCCCCCCCCAGCACCAAGAAGACAGAGCATCCCTTGCCCCAGACCGAGAGTCCCTATCTATACCTTGTGGCTAATAGCCACTGATGGACCTCTGCTCCATATGCTTATCTAATTCCCTTTTGAAGCCGTCCATGCTTGTAGCTGCCACCACTTCCATTCCATGCGTTAATCACTCTTTGGGTGAAGAAGGACTTCCTTTTATCCGTTCTAACCCGACCGCTCAGCAATTTCATGGAGTGCCCATGAGTTCTTGTATTGTGAGAAAGGGAGAAAAGTACCTCTTTCTCTACCTGCTCTTTCCCATGCATAATCTTATCAACCTCAATCATGTCACCTCTCAGTTGTCGTTTCTCCAAGCTAAAGAGCCCCCAAGCATCTCCTCCCAGCAAGGAAAATGTTGTCCCTTTGCTGAGGCCGTCCCTCTGGCCAGGCAAAAGCCGGGTTGTTCAAGAAAGAGGGGGGTTTCCCCATTCAGGCAGCGCAACAAACCACAGATAGCACAAGGTGTGGTTAATAAGCCAGCTACAAACCCCAGATCTTTCCCACAGAGTAGCCGACGAGTCGGTCTGCAGTAGGACACTTAAAATCGAGTCCAGGAGCAGCTTTGAGACCAACAAGGCTTATGAGGTTTTCCAGTATCTGACGCTTTGACTCTTGAAAGTTCAGACCCCGAAAAACCTTGCTGCTGCTCTCTAAGGTGCTCCTGGCCTCGATTCAAACCCAGATTGGAAATCCTGGTTTGGTGCTTCGACAACAAACTGTAGTTGATTTGACGGTCTGCATTCAGACCTCCTTGGAATCGGCCATGGGGTTTTCTTGGCAAAAATACTGGAGTGGGTTGCCATTCCCTTCTCCAGTGCAAAGTAATAGAGGAAAACAATAGAATGGGAAGGACTAGAGTTCTCTTCCAGAAAATTGGAGAAATCAAGGGAGCGTTCCATGCAAAGCTGGCCATGATAAAGGACAAAAACGGTAGGGACCTAACAGAAGCAGAAGAGATTAGGAAAATCTGGCAAGAATACACAGAAGAACTATACAAGAAAGACCTCGATGTCCTGACATCCCCCTGCCAACAAAAGTCCACATGGTCAAAGCAATGGTATTCCCAGTAGTCATGTATGGCTGCGAGAGTTGGACTATAAGGCCGAGCGCCGAAGAATAGATTCTTTTGAGCTATGGTGCTGGAGAAGACTCTTGAGCATCCCTTGGACTGCAAGAAGATCAAATCAGTCAATCCTAAAAGAAATCAAGCCCGACTGTTCCCTTGAAGGCCAGATAATGAAACTGAAGCTCAAATACTTTGGCCACCCAATGAGAAGGGAGCACTCACTGGAGAAGAAGACCCTGATGCTGGGAAAGATTGAAGGTCAAAGAAGACCAAGACAGCAAAGGATGAGATGGTCAGACAGTGTAATAGATGCAACAAACATGAAATTGAGCAAACTCCGGAGCACGACGGAAGACGGGAGGGCCTGGCGTGATCTGGTCCATGGGGTCGCGGAGAGTCGGACTTGACTGTGCGACTGAACAACAACAAAATTCAGACCTCACAGACAGAATCCTAGAATTACAGAGATGGAAGGGTCCACCCAGGCCATCTAGTAGTCCATCCCCCTGCTCAATGCAGGATCATCCCTGACGAGTGTTCATCCAGCCGCTGCTTGAAGACTGCCAGTCAGAGGGAGCTCACCACCTCCCCAGGGAGCCGATTCCACTGCCGCACGACTCTTCCTGTAAAAAAAGGTTTTCCTAATTTCCAGCCGGCACCTCCCCGCCCTCAATTTAAACCCATTATATTGTGAGTCCTCTCCTCCGCTGCCCACAGGAACAGCTCCCCGCCCTCCTCTAAGGGACAGACCTTCAAAGACTTAAAGAGAGCCCTCCTGTCCCCCATCCGCCTCCTCTTCTCCAGACTGAATGTTCCCAAGAAGTCCCTCAGCCTTTCCTCCGAGGGCCTGATCAAACTTGGCTGAAATATCCGAATGGAGCCGTTGTCTGTCTCACTACCTCCCTCTGCAGGCCACTGCCAGTCAGACCTCCGTCATCCTCTTAAAGATGATTATTATTTACTTCTTTGACACCCCATTTCCCCCTCCAGTGGTGACCCCAAGTAGCTTACATCATTATCCTGCTCTTCTCCATTTTAACCTCACAACAGCCCTATGAGGTAGGGTAGGCTGAGAGTGTGTGACTGGTCCACGGTCACCCAGCAAGGTTCTGTGGCAGGAGTAGGGATTCGAATCAAGCTCTTCCAGATCCTACCTGGTCTGACACTCTAACCACAACACCATGCTGGCTGTACCATGCCAAAGAAATTTAGCTCTGGCACAATTATTGTGAAACTGTTACATTCAGTCTCAGGGTGGCTTACCATCTACCCTGTGAGGTAGGTGGGGCTGAGGGGGCTTTCTCAAGTACTGCCCTTGAGAGAAGAGCTCTGAGAGAACTTGTGACTCACCCAAGGTCATCCAGCAGCTGCCTGTGGAGGAGTGGGGAATCAGACCTGGTTCTCCCAGATTAGAGTCCGCTCTCCTAACCACTACACCGAACTGGCTCTCGGAGCTAAGGTTTGCTGCCCATGCGTGGTTTGTGCTGTGTGAAAGAGTGGCGAGCCTGTGCCAAGGACTTTAATGGGGGGAGCTGGGGGTAGGTCAGATGTGAGTCGGTGGCTCGGGGTGAGCTGGGGCTTTTCCCCCTGAGACTCTGGAGGACCTGATGTTGCAGGGTACAGTGGGCTGGGCTCAAGGAAGATGAAGGGAAAGCCGTCAGGCCATAGATGTGCGATGTGGCTGTGAAGAAAGCGAAGGCAGTCTTAGAATGCATTAGGAGACTCTAGAGAGAAGGAGTTTAAACTTTAAACCCCTTCTCTTTTCGCTTTCTCCGCAAGCCGGCTGGGAGCTGGGGGCGGGGCTTGCCGCCACCGCCATTTGTGCGTGCTCCTGGGCTGCCGTAGCGCTGCTCCGGCTCGCTCCGGCCCCAAATGACCCCTGGATGAGAGACCACCAAGGAAGACCAAGGTTGCTATGCAGAGGCAGGCAATGGCAAAACACATCTAACCTGACGCGGATAGTCCAGGCTAGCCTGATCTTGTCAGACCCCGGACGCTAAGCAGGGTTGTTGTTGGATGGATGACCACCAAGGAAGCACAGAGGCAGGCAATGGCAAACCTGTTCCTCTCTTGCCTCGGCAACCCAGGGGGCTGCAACTTGATGGCATTTTCTACCATCACTTGGCCCTGACTTGAATAACCCAGGCTATATGGCCGGGGGCCTGCGTACCTGAGTACCGGGGGCCTGCGTGCCTTTCCCCACATGTTCCCCAGAGAGCACTGGGGTCGGGGATCAAAACTGCCTGACTCTACCTGGTCCAAAAGACACCAGATTGGCCTCGACCAGGAACAGGGCCTTTTCAGTGGCGGCTCCACTCTGATGGAGGGACATCAGGGCCCTGCGGTGCCTTCTACAGTTCCGCAGGGCCTGTAAAACGGAGCTCTCCCACCGGGCTTTCGATTAGGAGCCGCTACTGATGAACGAGTTATAAAAAACTGATTATCACGACCCACATGTTACCAGCATTAAGAACGACCCAGATCTACCTCATCTTGCACTGACACTTTGTTGTTGCATTTTATTGTTTTAGACTGTTTTATTTGTTTTAATTCTGGCACATGTGCCCCGTTGTTAGCCACCCTGAGCCTTCGGGGAGGGTGGAATATAAATCCAAAAATAAATAAATAAACAACTGAGGATACTGGTCTAGTTATACCGGACCACCTCACGACGATGGCCATCTGCGCTTAATCTGCACGTTGTACATCATTGCTTGGAATTGTCTGTTGGATTTTATCTGTGTTTTATTGTCGTTTTAACCCACTGTACGCCCCCTTGAGCCTCCTGTCAGGCAAGGTGGGATAGCCATCGAAATAAATCTTAGAAGCCAAGTATGGCCAGCCCGGGTTGGTGCTTGGATGGGAGACGGCCAAAGAAGTCCAGGGTCACGGTGCAGAGGAAAGGCAGTGGCAAAGCACCTCCGCCGTACCTTTGTGACGGCTGAGCTTTGTGTTTCATTCCCCAGGGGAACCGTCTTCTGGGACAGCCTGGCGTCTTCCGTGACACAGTCGACTCCTCGCGAGTCTCCCTCGGGGCACCCCGTATCCTTTCGTTGCAGCCAACACTTCGCCTAATTCCGAACACTTGCTAATTCTGAAGAAGACAGACTAGGTGGGATTGCTAATTTCTGAAGAGGACAGAGTCAGGATTCAAAAGGATCTAGATAGGCTGGAGCAGGGGGTGGAGACAAATAAAATGAATATTCAGTAGAGAGAAGTGCAAAGTCCTACAGTTAGGTACAAAAAACCAAAGGCACAGATGTAGAATGGGAGGGACTTGGCTTGACAGCAGCTCATGTGAAAGGGATCTGGTTGATCACAAGCCAAACATGAGCCTGCAGTGCGATGTGGCTGCGAAGAAAGCGAATGCAATCTTCGGATGCATTAACAGAAGCATTGTGTCCAGATCAGGGGAGGTGGTGGTTCCGCTCTATTATGCTATGGTCAGGCCTCACCTGGAGTCCTGTGTCCAGTTTTGAGCACCACATTTGAGGAAGGATGTTGACAAGCTCAAGTGTGTCCAGAAGACGGCAACCAGGATGGTGAGAGAGTTGGAATCCAAGTCTTACGAGGATAGGCTGAAAGAGTTGGGTCTGTTTAGCCTGGGAAAGAGAAGGCTTAGAGGGGACATGATTGCAGTCTTCAAGTATCTGAAGGCTTGTCATGTAGAAGAGGGAGCAGATCTATTGTTTCTTGCTCCGGATTGCAAGACTAGATCTAATGGGTGGAAACAACAAGGGAGCCGATATCGGCTAAATATCAGGAGAAACTTCCTAACAGTTAGAGTGGTTGAGCAGTGGAACAGACTGCCTCAGGAGGTGGGGAATGCTCCTTCGCTG
This sequence comes from Gekko japonicus, assembly GCF_001447785.1. Taxonomy (NCBI): domain Eukaryota; kingdom Metazoa; phylum Chordata; class Lepidosauria; order Squamata; family Gekkonidae; genus Gekko; species Gekko japonicus. Next base: position 286,819 of record NW_015173149.1, on the reverse strand, counting down.
GACGCTTTCAAGCGGAGGCTGGACGACCATCTTTCGGGTATGTTGTAGGTATGTAGGGCTGTCTTTCGGCAGAGTGCAGGGGGTTGGACTAGATGACCTGCAAGGTCCCTTCCAACTCTATGATTCTGTGATTCTTCTGAGGGTAGAGTCAATCAGAAAGTTGGGCTGTGTGACTCAGGATTTTTCACTCTGCAGAGTCAGGGAGAGTTTGGAGGCCGCCCTCCCCCGGTATTGCAAGCTTGGGTGCGAGGATGACGCTTGATGCTCGGGCAAAGCCTTGTGTTCAAGCTGAGTTCGTGTGAGCTAGCTAGCTCTCAGTTTTTTTAGCCTCCGGCTCACGCATTTTTGTCTCCTTGCTTAGCTTCTGAGATCTGATGAGATTGGGCTACCCTGGCCCTGGGTGAGACAAACAGTGGTGGTTTGCCCATTGCCTGCCTCTGCGTAGCAACCCTGGGCTTCCTTGGAGGTCTCCCATCCAAGTACTAATTGGGGCCGACCCTGCTTAGCTCCCGAGACTGGGACGGCCTGGGCCATGCGGGTCAGGGCTGGCCAGTAAATACCACATAAAAACCCCACGCGGGTAGTCTGTGAATCAGACGGAGAGGCTGACCTTCCCTTCGACCCCACTTCTTCAAGAATTCCTACCCATCTGTTGATGGACCAAGGGTCAGGTCCAGTATACGGCACCGGAGGAGCGGCTGAGGCGCAGAGGCAGTGCCTCTGTGTGGAATGTGCGGAAGGTCTCAGGTTCAATCCCCGGCATCTCCGTTTAAAAGGACCAGGCAGCAGGTGATGTGAAAGACCTTTCTCTGCCTGAGGCCCTGGAGAGCAGCTGCCAGTCTGAGTAGACAAGACTGACCTTGATGATCTGATTCAGCATCATGTGTTCATGTGATGTTCCGAAGTACTCTGTGTCTAATCGTGTTAACAATAAATGTCCAGAAGAGAGAAAATCTGAGCTGGTAGCTAAAGAGTAGACAATGCCTCGGCCGGTCCCCTTGAAGTTCCCCTTTATCTTCTGCACCCCCAGCAACTCTAGCTGAGGGCATTTCAGGGACAAGGCCCAGCGCTTTGGTCCTTAACCACTTTGCCAACAGCACTGCAGCTCAGGGCTCTTGGCCGTGGCCCGCGGCCCCCAGGAGGACTGTTTCCTCGTCAGCTGCATGCCCGTGCTGAAGAAGTTGAAGCGGGCTTACCGCTGCGTGGCCTGGAATCCCTTCCCCACCACTTACTGGACAGGTTAGTGGAGCGATCCTGGGTTCTCGACCCTCTGCAGGACCGTGTCCAAGGCAGGACAAACTGTCCCTCTGACAGCAATGTGAACTTGGGCAGATCACGAGAAGGGAGGGCAGGAAGGGTTGCCTCAGTGCTTAGTTTTCGTGGCCCTTTCTTACACGCCAGGGAAATAGTGATTGTCACTTTGGGGTCCAGGGAGCCATTTTTCTCCAGGACAGTTTGGCCCCGGGGATCCTGGAGGGGTTTTTCTGCCATCTTCTGGGTGTGGAAAAGGGGTCACGGTGGGTGTGGAGGGGGAAGGTATTTGTGAATTCCCTGCATTGTGCAGGGGGTTGGACTAGATGACCCTGGGAAAGAGAAAACTTAGAAGGGGGACCTGATTGCAGTCTTAAGTATTTGAAGGGCTGTCATGTAGGAGATGGAGCAGATGTGTTCTCTCTTGCTCCGGACTGCAAGGCTAGATCTAACGGGTGGAAATGACAAGGGAGTCGATACTGGCTAAATATCAGGAGGAACTTCCTAACGGTAAGAGCGATTAAGCAGTAGAACGGACTGCCTTGGGAGGTGGTGGATGCTCCTTCGCTGGACGTTTACAAGTGGAGGCTGGACGGCCATCTTTTAGGTATGTTGTAGGCAGGGGGTTTTTGGGAGAAAAAGCCCAGCAAGAACTCATTAGCATAATAGGCCACACCCAACAGCGGAAATTCATTTGCTTATTAGGACATACCCCTGACAGCACAGCTCATTAGCATATTAGGCCATACACCCCATGTTCGCAGAAGTGTGGTCATCCAGCCACACCCACCTTTTGCTTCTTGTTCTGTTTACCTTGTTTGTTGTCCAATCCCAGGGCCTTTTTTTGCATCAGGAACACCTTTGCATGTTAGGCCACACACCCCTAATGTAGCCAATCCTAATGAGTTTCTGCTGTTGGGTGTGGTTTATTATGCTAATGAGTTCCTGCTGGGCGTGGCCAGCTTGGGAGCCAGCCGGAACTCCGTTCCTGTGCGTTCCTGCCCCAAAATAGCCCTGGTTGTAGATATGTAGAGCTGTCTTTCGGCTGTGCTCCTGCAGAGTGCAGGGGGTTGGATTAAATGACCTGCAAGGTCCCTTCCAACTCTCACATTCTACGAGTCTGTGACCCTGGAGGTCCCTTCCAACTCTGATTCTGAGTACCCTGTGCTGCCTGTCCTGCTTTCGCTGCATGCAGAGTTCATAACTATTCCCCTCTTTGCTCTTGGGTATCCTTTTTCAACATCTGCTTTCGGCCTCTCTGTACGGCCTTTTCCCTACGCTGAACACACCCTCTTCCGTTTCTCCATTTCGTACAGCACCCCTTCAGATCGCTTCGATATCGGGGCCGTTTGTCAGCATCCCCCCTGAATTTGTCTTGCCCAGAATGACTATTTTAATAAAAGACGTAGCTCTGAGTCTAGCAGAACCTTGGAGACCAACAAGATCTTGGGGGATGGAAGTTTTGGAGGGTCAAGACGAGATTGGATTTATACCGTGCCCTTCACTCGGGAGTCTCAGAGCGGCTTACAAACTCCTCTCCCTTCCCCACAACAGATACCCTGTGAGGTAGGCAGGGCTGAGAGAGCTCAGACAGAAACTGCTCTTTTTCAAGGACAGCTGTGCCAGAACTACAGCTTGCCCAAGGTCATCCAGCCAGGTGCAAGTGGAGGAGTGGGGAATCAAACCCAGTTCTCCCAGATTAGAGTCTGTGCACTTAACCACGACACCAAACTGATTGGATCTATACCCCGCCCTTCACTACCCGAAGGTGTCTCAGAGCGGCTTACAAATTCCTCTCCCTTCCCCTCCCCACAGCAGACACCCTGTGAGGTAGGTGGGGCTGAGAGAGCTCTGACAGAAACGGCTCTTTTTCAAGAACAGCTCTTGTCAGAACTACGGCTTGCCCAAGGTCATCCAGCCAGGTGCAAGTGGAGGAGTGGGGAATCAAGCCCGGTTCTCCCAGATTAGAGTCCGCGCACTTCACCACTACACCAAACTGGCTCTCACAGGAGTCTCACAGCGGCTTACAATCTCCTTTCCCTTCCCCACAACAAACACCCTGTGAGATAGGTGGGGCTGAGAGAGCTCTTTCGAGGACTGCTCTTTCCAGAACAGCTCTGAGAGAACTTGTGACTGACCCAATGTCACGCCAGCAGCTGCATGTGGAGGAGTGGGAAATCAAGCCCCGTCCTCCCAGATTTGAGTCTGCGCTCCTAACCACGACACCAGACTGTCTCAGGTTTGTGAGCGTGGACCCTCACAGCTTATCCCCTGAAAATCTTGTTGGTCTCTGAGGTGCTGCTGGACTAGAATCTAGTGGTCCTCCGGCTTTGTGCACCAGACACCGCTGACTCCCAACCATTTCCCTCTTCCTCTTTTTATCGCGACAACAACCTGGTGAGGTAGGGTAGGCTGAGAGACAGAAGGTGTGTGGTGGGGGTGGAAACTGGGTCGTGGCCACCCAGTGAGCTTAATGGCTGTGTACACATTTGCACCCAGGTCTACCAGACCCCAGTCCAGCCACTACAACTCCCTGGGTCTGCGTGAACCCTGCCTGTTCCTCATCCTCTTCCTCCCTCCTGCAGACCCAGTCAGCGTCGTGGCCAGAGGCCACGACAGCCACGCCTTGACCGTCTGCACCAACCACAGCAGCTCAGCCGACCTCCTGCGGCGGGTGGAGCAGCGAGCCCGGCTGATGTACGAGAGCAAGGCCTTCCTGCACTGGTATCTGCGGCACGGCTGCGAAGAAGGGGACTTCGAGCAGGGCTTCGAGACGCTCCGCTCCGTCGTGGAGGGATACGGCCATCTCGGGGATTGACCCGGACACCCCGGAATGTACACAGCCACACTCTGCGAGCGCACAGCCGGGAGGGGGCTCGGCCGGGAGCGGTGCTCTGCCCATGTATGCTGATCCAGCAGGGCAGCACAACGGCAAAACAGAGTCGGCTTGATGCAGCTGCTGCCCGGAGCCTAGTAAAGTGAGCAGGAGCGGGCCAAACTCTTGCGTCCTCCTTGTCCGTTTTCCTAGGGAACAAAAAAATGTGCACTGCTCAATGGGGGTTCCTTCCAAAACATTTCCCATGGAAGGGAACTTGTTTCCTCCTCCTCACTCAATCCACCCCTCTGCAGGACACTGGTCTGCTCGACGTCCTCAGAGGTAAAAGGGTAGCAGGTGGATGGGACCGATGGCTCCCTCTAAGCTGTGGAGTCCTGTGACCAAAAATCCTACTTTGGGAGCTACTGGCATGAAAGCTGTGAGCAAGTGTCACGGCTCAGGTGGGGTGTCACCTGACGCTGCCACCACTCTGGATTTAGGATCCCTTGAGAAGGCCGAGAGCCCCCTCCCAAGACCTTCAGACCTCCCTTTTGGCCGAATAACAGGCGTGAGGCCCACACAGAGTGAAACAAGGAAAAGGTTTATTTTATAGGAGGTCAAACAACAAGGTACAGAATAATAACAGTAAGTGGGTGAAAAGAAAAGAAATCAAATGCCCTAATGCGTCTAAATATACACTGTCCCTAGCTCACTATTCCAAGTGGCACTAGATGACTCACCCTTCCCTCAGGATGAGGGTCTCTTCCTGCAGCAGCCTTCCTTCTGGCTCTGCCCTCTGGGAAGAAGAACAGCTCTTCCTGCTTACCCAGATCTTTTATTCCAAGCCCTCCTCTTTTCCTATTGGTCAATTTTGGCTCCAAAACCTCTCAGGGACTTCTGGGAGTTGTAGGCCCAGCCTCACCTACTGCTAGCCAGGCTTCCTGGGCTTAGTAGGCCTCTGGTGACACAGCCCAGATCATGACAGCAAGCGATTTGGCTGCCGCATAAATCAGTTTACTCTGAAGCCCTCCTTCCTGAGCTGAGACAAAAAACATGCGAACTGGAGGCTAAAAAACTGTGCGCTAGCTCTCACTGACTCAGCTTAGAGGGAACAATGGCTGGAATCCCAGTTATGTGGGGTTGTCACGGCCAGAGATGAACAGAGGTGGTTTGCCCTGGTCCAATGCTCCCCTCTAAGCTGCGGAGTCTTGTGAGCAAAAATTCCGCTTTGTGAGCTACTGGCCTTAAAGTTGTGAGCCAGCGATTTGGCTACTGCATAAATCAGTTTGCTCTGGAGCCCTCCTTCCTGAGCAAAGGCAAAAATGTGTGAGCCGGAGGCTAAGAAACTCTGAGCTAGCTCACACTGACTCAGCTTATAAGGGAATCACTGGATGGGACTGAGCAACTGGAACCCCCCCCCCCCCCCCGGGAGGGCAGGTGGGGAAAGGGCGAGGGCTGGTCTTGTTGCTGGCCAGACCGTGGGAGCGCCTTCCACAAAGGTCCTGCAGATCCAACGCCAGCGGAGCACCTTCAAAAGGCACGTTCGGTCTCCCTGCAGACCCTTCAGTGGCCTCAGAAGAGGGGCTGAGGGTTACCTTAAGAACAACAGCTGGGCCACAGAGTAGATTTACAAGAGAGGCCACTTGTCTCTACTGCTGCCACCGCAATGACAGACATCTCTCCGCCACACCAGTCCGGGAGGGCCGGGGGCATGCCTCGAGGCCAGGTGCTGGCGCTTCCAAGCAAGAAGGGATAATAATAATAATAATAATAATCTTTCAATTTATTGATCGCTCAATCCTGCAGAGCTTGCTGGCTCTAAGCGATTTACAGTTACTCGTGTTTCACGAGGGACTAACAGTGCTTTGTGGGGTAAGGGAGGACAACATATACATGATCTTAATTGCACACATTCACAGCCGACGAGGGTTCCGTTCAGATGCAGATGAGACGTGATCCGGAACGGCATTTTTCCTCGGCCGAGTCTGATGGCGTCGGTTTTTCTCCAGACTCCTTGCGTTGTAGCGCCACACTGCCATCGCCTGGCCGGACGGCCCATTACAGGCTTTTCTTTACGCCAGAGATCTCTCTAGGCTTTCCATCATGCGAGCTGAACTTCCGTTCGCCGGCTAACACCGCTCCACCCCACGGTGGGGGGGGTTTTCAGTGTGCCCACTCTCTCTAAGGAGTGGTACCCATTTTATCTACTCGCCGAAGCTTTCAAACCGCTGGGTAGATGGCGAGCTGGGGACAAGGCTGGTAGCTCCCACCAGCGCAGGGCTAGAACTGACAGCAAGCCTGTTCAGCTCAGATGTTACTATGTTAACCAGAGGATAAATCCTCTGTGCCACTGCTCCCTTCTGCCCTGGAAGCAACCAGAAATGTTGTCTGGTCATCCGCCTGCTCCCCCAACCCCACTCATTTAGGAGGAGGAGATTGGATTTATACCCAAAGGAGTCTCGGAGCGGCTTACAATCTCCTTCCCCTCCCCCACAACAGACACCCTGTGAGGAAGGCGGGGCCGAGAGAGCTCTCTCGAGAACTGCTCATGAGAGAACAGCTCTGAAAGAACTTGTGACTGACCCAAGGTCACACCAGCAGCTGCATGTGAAGGAGGAGTGGGGAATCAAACCCGGTTCTCTCAGATTAGAGCCTGCACCCCTAGCCACTACACTAGACTGGTGTATTCAAGGTGGCTGCCGGTAGGGATCCTCCCACAACTAAATGCAAAGGCTTCCTCCGGCTTTTGTCATCTTTCCTTGCGACCTGGGAAACTGGCAGCAGCGGCAGATGCTCCGGTTACTCAGAGGCTCTCAGCAGGACTGGAAGGGACTTCCTCTGCCAAGGTCTCGGGAGCACGGCGAGAGAGAGTCATTCCACAGCAGATTCATCATCTCCAAGTCACCAGCTTTCATTAGAGTTGCCGACGTTTAATACGCTGCAAAACCCATCTCCCTTTCAGTGGAGAACCCTGGTTTTGCTTCGTTGCCTGTAGGACACGTCCTTTTTTAGGAATCGCTTCGTGAAGTTAAACAAATTTAGAGTCTAGAGGCACCTTTAGGACCGGCAAAGGTTACTCAAGGTATGAGCTTGCGTGTGCAAAGCATACTTTGCTCTGGTTAGACCTCACCTAGAGTATTGTGTTCAGTTTTGGGCACCACAATTTAAGAAGGATGCAGACAAGCTGGAACGTGTCCAGAGGAGGGCAACGAAGATGGTGAGGGGTCTGGAGACCAAGTCCTATGAGGAAAGGCTGAAGGAGCTGGGTATGTTGAGCCCGGAGAGGAGATGACTGAGAGGTGAGACTGATCAAGAGAGAGATCTTGGAGTTGTAGTGGATAACTCACTGAAAATGTCGAGACAGTGTGTGACTGCAATAAAGAAGGCCAATGCTATGCTGGGGATTATTAGGAAGGGTATTGAAAACAGATCAGCCAATATAATAATGCCCCTATATAAATCAATGGTGAGACCTCATTTGGAATACTGTGTGCAGTTCTGGGCACCACACCTTAAAAAAGATATTATAGCTTTGGAAAAAGTGCAGAAAAGGGCAACTCAAATGATAAAAGGGTTGGAACACTTTCCCTATGAGGAAAGGTTAAAGCGCTTAGGGCTCTTTAGCTTGGAGAAAAGACGACTGAGGGGTGACATGATCGAGGTTTATAAGATTATGCATGGGAAAGAGCAGGTAGAGAAAGAGGTACTTTTCTCCCTTTCTCACAATACAAGAACTCGTGGGCACTCCATGAAACTGCAGAGCGGTCGGGTTAGAACGGATAAAAGGAAGTACTTCTTCACCCAAAGAGTGATTAACACATGGAATTCACTGCCACAGGAAGTGGTGGCGGCTACAAGCATGGACGGCTTCAAAAGGGAATTAGATAAGCATATGGAGCAGAGGTCCATCAGTGGCTATTAGCCACAAGGTATAGCTAGGGGCTCTGGGGCAAGTGATGCTCTGTCTTCTTGGTGCTTGGGGGGGGGGTCAACAGTGGGAGGGCTTCTAATGTCCTGGCCCCACTGCTGGACCTCCTGATGGCACTGGTATTTCTGGCCACTGTGTGACACAGAGTGTTGGACTGGATGGGCCTTTGGCCTGATCCAACATTGGCGTCTCTTATGTTCTTATGTTCTTAAATGTAGGAGCAGGACCAGGGTACTTTAATCCATCAGGGA
>NW_015173149.1:253433-277892 GCF_001447785.1 Gekko japonicus | reverse complement strand
CTCCCCCGGCTTGTTTAAACTGCCTTCCCTTGGGGGGGGGGGGCTTGCCTGGGAAAGCCAAGGGAAGGCGTGGGGGTGTGGCCTAATACGTTAATGAGCTGCATGGCCAGGGTTGTGGCCTAATATGCTAATGAGGTCCTGCTGGGCTTTTTCTACCAAAAAAGCCCTGCCCTTAACTGATACCAATGGATGAGATGAGATGCGATTCGCGCCCAAGCATAAAGCGTTAATCAACAGAATCCTCCAGAGATTTATTGAGCTGTGTGTGCCCTTCCTGAAAATAAAGGCATTTTGAGTCACATTTGGAAGTCGGTTGCTTTACGTTCCCCTGCCCAGAGAATAAGGCGGGAGGCCCTCCTGGCCCGGCTACGTGATCTCGAGCATCGAGGGGGGCTTGTTCTTCACCACGGGTTGGATACCGAAGGGCTTCTTCCTCATCTGCTCCAGGGCGGTCATGGCTCGGGAATACTTGTGCTGTGAAAGAAAGAAGACAAGATGGCCATTAGGCCTGGCCAGGGGGAACACAGGCACACAGGTCCTTTCCGCACCTGGATCTCATCCCCAGTTTTGTCAGAGTTCAATTTGCGACACAATACCTTGCATTTAAAGGTAAAGGTTCCCTTGCTCGAAAGCTAGTCGAGTCCGACTCTAGGGTTGCGGTGCTCATCCGTTTCAAAGCCGAGGAGCCAGCGCTGTCCGAAGACGTTTCCGTGGTCATGTGGCCGGCATGACTAAACACCGAGGCGCACGGAACGCCGTTACCTTCCCACCGAAGTGGTACCTATTTATCTACTTGCAATTTCTTGCTTTCGAACTGCTAGGTTGGCAGGAGCTGGGGCCAGACACGGGAGCGTCATGCGGCAACTCGGGTCTTGAACGGCTGAACTACTGACCTTCCACAGCCTGCAGTTCAGCGTCTTTTATTTGCATTTATCCCTGGTTATAACAGCATCCGTTTATCCCGGGACAAGCGTGGGGCGAAACCAGGATGACCTCAGTATAATGTGGAAACAAAAAAATACCCCGAGATAATTACGGGGTGAACTCGAGGGTAGTGTAGAATGTAAGTTCAGGGAAAGGGTTGAACCAGGATTTAAGGTCTAGTGTGGAAAGGACCCCACTTGTACAGAAGGACATAATCTTTACCATCTTAGGAGACAGATCGAGATGGGTAGCCCCTCTAAGCTGAGTCAGTGTGAGCTGGCTCTCAGTTTTTTAGCCTCCGGCTCACACATTTTTGTCTTCGCTCAGGAAGGAGGGCTCCAGAGCAAACTAATTCATGCAGTAGCCGAATCACTGGCTCACAACTTTAATGCCAATAGCTTACAAAGTAGAATTTTTTGCTCACAGAACTCCACAGCTTAGAGGGAGCACTGGCAGCCGTGTTAGTCTGTCGGTTGCAGTAGAAAAGAGCAAGAGTCCAGGAGCACCTTAAAGACGAACAAAAATGGTGGCAGGCACACAATTCTAATATACTACTATAGCTTAATTAATTAATTAAATCATATACAATAAAGACCCTAGTATAACCTGATTATTATAATTAACAACAATAGTACAGAGATACAATAAACATCACAATATTCAATCTTGAAGAAATGTCCAAAGTTACAGAGACGAATGTGCAGACAAGGTTCAATGTTGTGACTGTTTTGCTTTAAAAAAGAGACGTAGCAAACATCATGCCAGCGGTCTAGCTCTCAAAAAGGATGCTGCAAGACGCCTCCCGGGCAAAAATTGCATGTTTCGAGAAATTCTTCTTCAGGCAGATTATTTCTCCTAGAACCAAAGCTCACAAATGCTACAATGTACAAGTCAGAAAATTCTCTACGTCGCTTCTCCGGTTCTCCAAGAGAGAGCTAGCCAGCCAGGATGATGTCTGTTACGTCACAACGTTGAACCTTGTCTGCACATTCGTCTCTGTAACTTTGGACATCTCCGTACTATTGTTGTTAATTATAATAATCAGGTTATACTAGGATCTTGATTGTTTGGTGTAGTGGTTAAATGCGTGGACTCTAATCTGGGAGGACCGGGTTTGATTCCCCACTCCCCCACTTGCAGCTGCTGGATGACCTTGGGCAAGCCGTAGTTCTGTCAGAGCTGTTCTTGAAAAAGAGCCGTTCCTGTCAAGAGCTCTCTCAGCCCCACCCACCTCACAGGGTGTCTGTTGTGGGGAGGGGAAGGGAAAGGAGATTGTAAGCCGCTCTGAGACTCCTTTGGGTAGTGAAGGGGAGGGTATAAATCCCATCTCTACTTCTTCTCTTCTTTATGATAAGTATATGATTTAATTAATTTATTAAGCTATAGTAGTATATTAGAATTGTTTGCTTTGTTTCTTTTTGCACGGTATTTTCCACGTTTTGCTCAGCCTTGCCGTGTTTCTCGTGTGTTTGTTGCTGTTCCTCTAGGAGGAGACGTGAGCAGTGATTTAGGATGCTACTGGACTCTTGCTCTTTTTTACCCCCGGGAATTGCCTTTTTAAAATGAAAGCCGGGATCCAGTTTACTGTAGTGCTGGATCATTGTAATAATAACACTACAGCTATCTAGCAGTTTCTGGTGGAGGTGGAAGAAACTGGTTATCGGGGGCTGAAACGAGGACAGTGAAGGAAAACTGCCATCTAGATGTGCCTCTGCATTCCCAGCTGCACCAAGCGCTAACCGAAAGGCAGTCATATAAACACATCAGACTGAAACCTAAAATGGACTCTGAAAGGTGGTCGGAATGCTCGTTTTTAGAAATTAGCTAAGCTCCAAGGCTTGCACATCTTGAATAAATGTGCATCTCTAACAGACTGGAGAAATGCATTTTTATTCGGAGGCTTGAGTTTGATAGAACCTCCACATCAGGTTTTAAAAGGGTTTTCTCTCTCCCAGCTGAAGACAGGCAGGGAGGGAGAGGTCAATTAGTGTCCCACCAAGTACTAACCATCAAAGTTTTGGAAATGCTAATTCCTGGCTGGAGACAACGAAAGGGAAGTGTCATCTCACACCTTGAGAACCGTGCACCTGCTAAGGACACAGAGACCTGGGGGGTGAGAGAAGCTAAACAGTATCTTCCTGGAGATTTCAGGAAAATATTCTTTGACCCACAAGGGAGTAGGCCATTTTGGCTGATTCCATTCTGGAGAAAGGCGCTCCAACTGATGGCTACCTAAAGAAAAACTTTAGAATGCTGTTAACCTGCAAGTTAAAGAGCCTGCTTAGAATAAGATCAGCTAGGGAATGTACAGAGCGGGGGGCAGAGGAATTGTGCATGTTTACATCTTTCCTTTTTATTCCTTGCTCAGTCCTTTGCTGTGCAGACAGTACATGGGAGGACTTTTCACTTTTAATAAATACTTTACTATTGTAAATGCTAGCAGTTGTTTTCTGTACCACATAGACCTCCACCGTTCAAACATGCTATTCAAAATGGGTGTCGGGGAAGGGAGGAGATCAGTTGGCAAATCATTATTTCCCCAGGAGTGCACAAGTGTGGTAAGCCATCCCAGTGGTAACCACTCATTGGGTAGTGGGAAATGTAGGCACTAGGGGGAGCCTTAGAACAAAAATGTGGGAAGGAAAGCTGTGAGCACTGGCCCTTGGCGGTTAATTCATGGTGGTTAGTTGGTGGCAGTGGTACCAAAAGAGGAAGAGAAAACCCCTCTGAAGATTGGGAGGGCTGGGAAAGCAGAGTGTCACCAGGCGGGGGACTCGAGTGGCCACTAGTGTCTTTGGAGGGCCAAATGGAGTGGCAATCACGGGTCAGCACACCCTTTCCACCAACTAGACATATAAATCTACCTTACATATATGAGGCCACCTAGCTTGATCTCCTCTGCCTGATGGGCTCTCCAGGGTCTTGCTCCAGAAAGGGTCTTTTCCACCACCTGCTACTAGGAACTTTAAGTGGAGATGCTGGAGACTGAATCTGGAATGCACACAGGGTAGGTGTGCCACAGCCCCTTCCTGTGGAGCCCAAACTCTGGACTGGGTCCAACAAAAGACATGGGAACACTGGTCAGCACACCCTTTTCACTGACTAGACATATAAATCTACCTTACATATATGAGGCCACCTAGCTTGACCTCCTCTGCCTGACGGGCTCTCCAGGGTCTTGCTCCAGAAAGGGTCTCTTCCACCACCTGCTACTGGGAACTTTTAAGTGGAGATGCTGGAGACTGAATCTGGAATGCACACAGGGTAGGTGTGCCACAACTCTGGACTGGGTCCAACAAAAGACATCCTTTTGCCAATCTTTATGGCACTGTTTCTATGATGACTCCTGGCTCCTCCCTGTCCCCAGGGTCTGGTGGAGGGCCACCGGAGGGGGTTTTCACGCTACCTTGCGGTCAGTCTTTGCTTTAGCATTATAGAAGGAGACGGAATCTGGGCAGTAGGGCAGCACTTCCTGCTGCATCCGGTCGAACCTCTCCTGCTCGTCTTCATCCTGGGAGGAAAAGACGGGCAAAACGCAAGAAGCTCTGTGAGGTGCCAGGCAGACCTTCAGGCAGGTATCACAGAGCCACTGCCTCCAGCCGTTCAGAGCTTGTAGGATGACAGTGTTTGAATTTCAACAGAGTGTGTGCAGCGCAAGTCTCCCAGTTCTAGGGAGTCTTTGAAATTCCCAGGAGCGGCATGCACCCCCATGCAAGCTTTGAGCTAAAGCAGCTAGTGGACACGTATAATTCCACTCATGAACACCCACATGTACACACACACACAAACAATAGGGGGTTAGATGAGAATAGCAGCTATTTATTTGGATCTTGGGGATGTTCACAGCAGTTCATCCTGTATGATCTCAGTATAATCCATAAATATTAGCCAGTTTGGTGTAGTGGTTAAGTGCGTTGACTCTAATCTGGGAGAACTGGGTTTGATTCCTCACTCCTCCACTTGCAGCTGCTGGATGACCTTGGGCCAGTCACAGTTCTGTCAGAGCTGTTCTTGAAAGGACAGTCCTCAAAAGAGCTCTCTCAGCCCCACCTACCTCACAGGGTGTCTGTTGTGGGGAGGGGAAGGGAAAGGAGTTTGTAAGCCGCTCTGAGACTCCGAGTGACGGCGGGGTATACATCCAATCTCATCTCTTCTTCTACAACAACCCTGTAAAGTAGGTAAAAGCCAGTGTGGTATAATGGTTGGAGTATCAGACTACAGTGTGGAAGGCCTAAGTCTGAATCCTCATTCTACCATGGAACCTTGCCAGCCACACAGTCTCAGCCTAACCTACCTTGCGGGGTTGTTAGGATACAAAAATGATGTAGGTCACCCGGCGAGCTTCCATGGCACGAGAGAGGATTCGAACCTGTCTCTCCTGGATAACAGTCTGACATGTTTAACTGTTAACCACACTGGCTCTCACAGCTGCCCTATGAGGTAGGGGAGGCTGCGAGAGAATGCCTGGCCCAAGGTCGCCTAGAGAGCCTCAAAGAAGAGTGGGGATCTGAAGAAGAAGAGATTGGATTTATACCCCGCCCTTCACTACCTGAAGGAGTCTCAGAGCAGCTTACAATCTCCTCTCCCTTCCCCTCCCCACAACAGAGCCAGTTTCGTGTAGTGGTCAATAGTGCAGACTCTAAACTGGGAGAACCAGGTTTGATTCCCCACTCCTCCACATGCAGCTGCTGGTGTGACCTTGGGTCAGTCACAAGCAGTGGTCCCTCTAAGCTGAGTTAGTGTGAGCTAGCTCACAGTTTTTTAGCCTCCAGCTCACACATTTTTGTCTTAGCCCAGGAAGGATGGCTCCAGAGCAAACTCATGTATGCAGTAGCCAAATCGCTCGCTCACAACCTTAATGCCAGGAGCTCACAAAGTAGAATTTTTGCTCACAGGACTCCACAGCTTAGAGGGAGCGAACAAGTTCTCTCAGAGCTGTTCTCTCAAGGGCAGTTCTTGAGAGAGCTCTCTCAGCCCTACCTGCCTCACAGGGTGTCTGTTGTGGGGAAGGGAAGGGAAAGGGATCGTAAACTGCTCTGAGACTTCAAGTGAAGTAAAAGGAAAAGGTTTCCCTTGCTCGAAAGCCAGTCAAATCTGACTCTAGGGATGTGGTGCTCATCTCCGTTTCCAAGCCAAAGAGCCAGCGCTGTCCGAAGACATTTCCGCGGGCATGTGGCCGGCATGACTAGATGTTGAGGCGCATGAAACGCTGTTCCCTTCCCACCAAAGTGGTACCTATTGATCTACTTGCAATTTCTTGCTTTCGAACTGCTAGGTTGGCAGGAGCTGGGGCCAGAGACGGGAGCTCACTCCGTCATGCGGCACTCGGCACTTCCGGCCTGCAGTTCAGCATCTTAACCACTTGAGCCACCGCAGCTATAAAGGAATACCAGTACGCTTATCTAGAGCCCTGCTTGTTTGTCGATGTTCATCCTCTGCACCACGGCACCCACTCCCAAGTGAAGGGTGGGGGGTATAAATCTAATCTCTTCTTCTAGGTGGGAGCTCTTTCAAGAATAGGTCTTGAGAGAACGGCTCTGAAAGAGCCAGCTGGCTGCATGTGGAGGACTGAAAGAGCCAGCTGGCTGCATGTGGAGGACTGGGGAAGTCCGAGCTCTTAACCGCTACACCAAACTGGTTCTCCCAAGTCGTCATTCAGCCCTCTAACAGTGACGCCGCCGGGTCCCTTGTGATGAGTCTTGCAGGAGGGAGGTGACCAAACTCCACCGGCAACTTGGGAAGCTCCCTGCAGGACCCAGGCTGAGGCCTTTCATAGAATGTTAGAGTTGGAAGGGACCTTGCAGGTCATCTAGTCCAACCCCCTGCACTCTGCAGGAGCCCAGCCGAATGGCAGCCCTACAACATACCCAAAAGATGGTCATCCAGCCTCCGCTTGAAAACGTCCAGCGAAGGAGCATCCACCACCTCCCGAGGCAGACCGTTCCACTGCTCAACCCCTCTTACGGTTAGGAAGTTTCTCCTGATATTTAGCCGGTATCGCCGCCCTTGTAATTTCCACCCATTAGATCTAGTCTCGCAATCCGGAGCAAGAGAGAACAGATCTGCTCCATCTTCTACATGACAGCCCTTCAGGTACTTGAAGACTGCAATCCTGTCCTTTCTAAGCCTTCTCTTTCCCAGGCTAAACAGACCCAATTCTTTCAGCCTTTCCTCATAAGACTTGGACTCCAACCCTCTCACCATCCTGGTCGCCCTCTTCCAGACACGCTCGAGCTTGTCAACATCCTTCCTCAAATGTGGTGCCCAAAACTGGACACAGGACTCCAGGTGAG
Source organism: Gekko japonicus (assembly GCF_001447785.1). Classification (NCBI taxonomy): domain Eukaryota; kingdom Metazoa; phylum Chordata; class Lepidosauria; order Squamata; family Gekkonidae; genus Gekko; species Gekko japonicus. The sequence goes on along the minus strand of NW_015173149.1, from coordinate 270,675 downwards.
GCCTGACCATAGCAGAACGGAGCAGAACTACCACTTCCCGTGATCTGGACACAATTATTCTGTTAATGCATCCGAAGATTGCATTAGCTTTCTTCGCAGCCACATCGCACTGCGGGCTCATGTTTCGCTTGCAAACTCTCGGGCTGCAAGTCACATGTGCCCGCTGCTGGTGTGGATGAGCTTGCAGGCCCAATGGCTGGCCCGTGGCTTAGCGGTGGAACAGCCCACGTGGCGCCGCACGGGCTGCGGAAGGCCCTGCTTACCAGCGTCAGGACTCTGTTGATCGGAATCATGCCGAGCCTGAGAGCGCCGCTGCCGGGCTTCAGCGCCTCTTGGACCTCCTCCGGGATGAGGAAAGACTCGTTGTACCAGATTTCAAACTCTGGAAAGCAAAGAAGAAAGGCAGGAGGGACGCTGTTTCAGAGGGGCAGCCCGGTCTGGGCGATGCTGGGCCCCGAGCCGCCCTGGAGTCTGAGACGAGAGGAGTCCAGGCATTCAGAAGCGGGTGGCTGGAGGCTCAGTCGTCCGGAGAGTCTCGTGCGTATCCGGTGTGTGCCTTGGCACTGGCGGGGGGAACAGCTCATCTCAGTGGGGTGGCTCATCACAGATATTAATATCTGGACCCCTCCAGGAGGGAAAGGGTCACAAGGTCTCCAGCAAGGGGGCCAGACTGGATGATGGGCCCACAGGTAACTAGAAGCAACTCTGCTTCAGCATTAAGAACATAAGAACATAAGAGATGCCAATGTTGGATCAGGCCAAAGGCCCATCCAGCCCAACACTCAGTATCACACAGTGGCCAGAAATACCAGTGCCATCAGGAGGTCCACCAGTGGGGCCAGGACACTAGAAGCCCCTCCCACTGTTGACTCCCCCCCCCCAAGCACCAAGAAGACAGAGCATCCCTTGCCCCAGAGTCCCTATCTATACCTTGTGGCTAATTGCCACTGATGGACCTCTGCTCCATATTCTGGGCCACAATACTGCCCCGCAACCCCAGTACCATGGGGTTTTTCTACATTTATACACATGTACAGATGAAGCTGCCTGATACTGAAGCAGAACTTTGGGCCATCAGGATCAGTATTGTTGACCCTGACTGGCAGCGGCTCTCCAGGGTCTCAGGCGGAGGTCTTTCCATCACCTTCAACATGATCCTTTCAACTAGAGATGCCGGGGATTGAACTTGAGACGTTCTGCATGCCAAGCAGAGGCTCTTCCACTGAGCCATGGCCCCTCTCCATATCACAAAGCCCACAAATGAATGAATAATGTCCTGTTACACATGAAACACATGAAACTGCCTTATACCGAATCAGATCTTTAATCCATCACAGTCAGTGTTGTCTACTCAGACTGGAAGCTGCTCTCCAGGGTCTCAGGTAGAGGTCTTTCCCATCACCTACTGCCTGGCCCTTTTTAGGTGGAGATGCTGCCGGGGATTGAACCTGGGACCTTCTGTGTGCCAAGCAGGTGCTCTGCCACTGAGCCATGGCCCCTCTTTATAGCTCTCCAGGGTCTCAGGCGGAGGTCTTTCCCATCACCTCCTGCCTGGTCCTTTTAACTGGAGATGCCAGGGATTGAACCTGGGACTTTCTGCATGCCAAGCAGAGGCTCTGCCACTGAGCCATAGTCCCTCATTACAACTCTCCAGGGTCTCAGGCAGAGGTCTTTCCCATCACCTACTGCCTGATCCTTTCAGCTGGAGATGCCGGGGATTGTACCTGGGACCTTCTGCAGGCCAAGCAGATGCTCTGCCACTGAGCCATGGCCCCTCTTTATAGCTCTCCAGGGTCTCAGGCAGAGGTCTTTCCCATCACCTCCTGCCCGGTCCTATTAACTGGAGATGCTGCCGGGGATTGAACCTGGGACCTCCTGCATGCCAAGCAGAGGCTCTGCCCCTGAGCCACAACTGACTCATGGCGACCCCAATACCAGGGGTTTTTCAAGGTAACAAAGCAGCAGAGGTGGTTTGCCGTTGCCTTCCTCTGCATTAGCAACCCCCGTCTTCCCCATCCAGGTACTAACTGTGGCTGACCCTGCTTGGCTTCCGAGTTCTCACAAGCCTGAGCTCAGCTGGGCTGTTTGAGCTGTCGGAAGCCCGCAAACCCTGGCTCGAAACTGTTATGTGGCATGCAGGAAGGTGAGCCCGTGCTCAGGAGGGCAGAAGCCCATGCCCAGAAGCGACGGCCTCTGGGATCTGCAACCGGCAGTACCTGTGAGCAGCTTCCTACGGCACTGGTCCACCAAGTGCTGGCAGTACTGGACTTCGGACTGGAGGTCTCGGAACTCGCTGAAGTCAGCCCGGTACTGCTTCCGCAGGTCCTTCAGCTTCACCAGCAGCAGGAATTCCTCTTCTTCGATGATGACTTGGCCTTCCTCATTCAGGTATTCTCCTGCAAGACCCCCCCCCTCAAGGTTTAGAGAAGTCTCTAAATAACAGACAGAAACCAGGGGAGCATCTCAGGTGAAAAACCTCACGTCGTTTTCCAAGAAACTTGTCTATCTAGTACCCCGCCTTCTTCCAAGGAGCTCGGGGCAACATTCATGGTTCTTTCCCCCCAGTTTTATCCCTGCAGGCAGGTTAGGCTGAGAGAGTATGATTGACGCAAGGTCAACCAATGAGCTTCAACATCCGAAGGCGGGTCTCCCAGATCCTGTATTCAAGACCTAACCACTAGGCCACACTACTAAATCCGCTTTTTCCGGGGTCAGCAATATTGGTAGCCAAATACAGAGCCAGTCTGGTGTAGTGGTTAAGTGCACGGACTCTAATCTGGGAGAGCCGGGTTCGATTCCCAGATTCCCCACTCCTCCACTTGCAGCTGCTGGATGACCTTGGGCAAACCATAGTTCTGTCAGAGCTGTTCTTGAAAAAGAGCAGTTCTCAGTCAGAGCTCTCTCAGCTCCACCCACCTCACAGGGTGTCTGTTGTGGGGAGGGGAAGGGAAAGGAGTTTGTAAGCTGCTCTGAGACGCCTTTCGGTAGTGAAGGACGGGGTATAAATCCAATCTCTTCTTCTTCTCTTCTTTTAATTATTAATCTTACATGTTACATTTTGTGTGCCTTTGTAACCTGCCCTGAGCCCATTTGCGGGAAAGGCAGGATAGACACAGAATTAAATAAACCAATAAATATAACAAAACCTAGAGACTTGGTTCTTAACATTGGAAGTAAGGAGACCACTCCACTCTGGTTACATCCTGTGGCAGAGAGTTCCAGGGTCAACCACACCAAACTAGGGTTTGCCACCTCCAGCTTGGGAGATTCCTGAAGATTTGGGAGTGGAGTTTGGGGCAGAGTCCACCCTTCAAAACTGCCATTTTCTTGGGGGAGGGGAACTGATCTGTCAAGCCTGGAGATCAGATGTGAATTTCCTGGTCCTACTTGGAAGTTTATTAGTTTATTATTAGTTAAATTTATCTCCTGCCCTTCCTGCTCCTTGCAGGGCCTCAGTGGGCGAGCCAGGGAAGGCCGGGGGGCTCTCCACCCCCCCCCAAAGTATTCCCTGGCCCGACTGAGGGCTGCTGGGTGCAGGGCTTGCCGCTCCTGGGCTCGTTACTGCCGGAACGCCGTCCCAGCTCGTTCCGGCTGGAAATGACCCCTGCTTTTCCTTATGAACTTCTCCCCACTCTGGGCTGGGTTCTCTCCTGCTGGCCGCCCACAGCCCGGGCACTCCTTACCTTGCTGCTCCCGCTCCAGTTTCTGGGCCTCCAGGACCTGCTTGGTGGTGTCTATCTCCTGCTTGAGAACATTAATCCTCTGCGTGACCGCGCTCATCTTCTTCTTGCGGTCGTTCAGGATGGCCTTGTTCTCCTTAAAGATCCGGTTGATCTCACTGCCGCGCTCGTTCTTGAAGTCCTCGAAGGCTGCCGTCCTGGCTGGCGGGCAGCTGTTTGGAAGAGAGTGGACCACGTGAGTCACGGGGCTGGTGGGTTTCAGGAGCCTCGGCAAGTGGTCAACAAGAGGTTAAAAAGCCTCTCACATGGACACCGAGAAAGGAAGAGATAGTGAGCATTGCTACCGGAGATACGGTTGCCGGCCTCCAGCTGAGGCCTGGAGATCTCCCAGAATTACAAATTATCTCCAGGCGACAAGAGATCAGTTCCACTGGAGCACATGGGTGCTTTGGAAGGCAGACTCTGTGGCACTGTACCCCACTGAGGTCCCGCCCCTGCCCAGACCCCTCCAAGGCCACGCCTGACTTAGCCTAACATCTGTGCTGGATGTATCAGTGGAAACTGTTATTGAAGGCATTAGCAACAGAGGAATAAGCCCTACCGAGGCAGATCAGCACTGCTTCTATCAAAGCAAAGTCCTGTCTCGCCAGCCTTTGAAGTTCTTTGAGTGATTTAACAGATACATGGACAAGGGTGATCCAACAGACTGGAGGTAGAGGTGTGCAGGGGAAAAAATTACTGGCTCCCATCCTATGGGGATGGGGAAAAGGCAGGCAGCAGTGTCTCCCCAAGAAAGCTGGGGGGAGGGGGGGAACCGAAATCTTTTGGGTTTTCCCCCAGCATTCACTCTTCGGCAGCCGAATCAGCTCAGGAATCTGATTCAGTATGCCGAATACCCGAAAAATGCCCAAAATTTTTTTTTGAGTTTTTTTCGGTTTGGCTTTACTGAATGCACATCCCTAACTGGAGGGCCCCAACACGGTGCCAGCCAAGTGTTTTTAGAAAACAGGCGGGGCCATCTGATTGGTCACTGTGCCCAGAAAAGGGTGCTGGACTTGCTGGACCATTGATGTGAGGCAGCAAAGCTGGCCTGACGCTCGTGTACAAATGGCACAACTAAAATGCCAAAAGCACTATGCAAAAAAACCCTACCTGGGCTGGGCTGCAGTATCATCTTTAGGCACAGATTCGGAGCGATGCGTCTCCACGCTGAGAACATCTTGGGCCTCCTTCGTCTCCTGCTCCTTGCTGAACCCCTGGCTGCGTGAGGCGGAAATGGAATCCAGCTCCTTCCCGGAAACGGGGCTGGCAAGGCCTTCCTTCCGTGGAGTGGTGCTGGAAAAGAGGCAAAGGGCCAAAGCCACATGGCGAGAGCATGGATTCTGCCACAGCTTATGTACCACTTGCAAAGGAGATCCCATGTTTGAGGAGTGGCTGTGGCTCAGTGGTAGAGCATGCAGAAGCTCCCAGGCTCAGTCTCAGGCATCTCCAGTTAAGAAAGGGCCGGGGAACAGGTGATGTGAAAGACCTCTGCCTGAGACCTCGGAGAGAGGGTCTGGTTCAGTGTAAGGTTTCACTCATCTGTTCACATGACCCATCTCGGCTCCCATCTGAGAAAGTCAAGGCTCCCTGACTCAAGGGTCACCACCAGGGATAACGGAAGGGAGTGAACAGCTGATAGGACAGGCAGATGGGACATGGCTCCCCAAAGCCTTCCACCCACACTGTCAGGGCTGTGTGCACGATCAGGAATGCAGAATTCGCCACAGAATGCAGCTGCCAGAGACTTCCCAGCTTTCTTTTTTTTAAAAAGACAACAAGATTCTGTCCATTGTAGTGATGAAGGTTTGCATGAAAATGGGTTCATAACACCTGATGAGATTTCTGAAACCCAAGGGGCAGCGGAATAATTAGCCAGAGCCAGACTAAGTTGTTGTCTGCTCAGCCTCATGCTAGTTCAGTGGGGAAGCCTAAAATGTCTATGCAACAAGGCTTAACATGCCTTCTGTTTGCCTCAGGAAACTTGGTGGGGTGTTCCATTTCCCTCTGCCATAAAGTTGCATGAATGGATTCACACATTACACACCACCAAACCCAGGTTTTGCACATATAGTTACTTCCTATTTTCACAGGCGGTCATATCATTCTAGAAGCAATCCTTAGTTATCAGTTCTTATTCAGCGGTCGGGAGGGATTACTGCTTTCCTCTTTGATGAAAAGGCCACTGCTGATTAGTGTTTTCCTTTTTATTGATTACGTTCACAAGTGCACAGTTATAAAACTAAGAGGTTATAAAATAAAATAATAAGTAGTGGTTTTGGCTGCAAAGATGACAGCAGTGCAGAGCTTTGGGTCCTCTGTGTCCTTAAAAAAGACTCCTGCTGGTTCTAAAAGAGCTCCAAATCTGCCCCTTAACATTACACAAATCAAGCAAACGGGAAAAACTCAGGCAGAACGAAAGAAAAAAACCACACCAGAACTGGTGCATGAATCATTGCCAGCTTCAAGATGGGTAGCCGTGTTAGTCTGTCCATAGCGGTAGAAAAGAGCAAGACTCCAGTCGCACCTTGAAGACTAACAACAGTTATGGCAGGGGAGAAGCTTTTGTGAGTCACGCAATGACTCACGAAAGCTCCTCCCCTGCCACAAATTTTGTTAGTCTTTAAGGGTGCTACTGGACTCTTGCTCTTTTCTACTGCCAACAACAAGACCAGGAGAACGGACACACACGGAATAAGACCGGGAGCTGTAGATATTATTACTCCTCTGACAAGCACCAAAGCGTTCTAAGCACCTTCTGCTGAGCCAGAGGAGTGACTGAGCATCGTAGGCAGACACAGCACAGCCTCAAATACAGGCTTTGGGGGATGGTCACATCTGCCACAGTCCCTAAAAAAGTCAATAATCCTGCCCCGAGACAAGACCACGTAACCAAAAGATGAGAAGATTATATTCTTGTTATCAGATACCAACGAGTTTGTAACCTATAGAGCAGTGATGGCGAACCTTTTAGAGACCGAGTGCCCAAACTGCGACCTAAAACCCACTTATTTATTGCAAAGTGCCCACACGGCCATTTAACCTGAATACTGAGGTTCTACTTTAGAAAAAACAACACATACATTAACTTAAGAGGATCCGAACAAAGTAAGGAAAGCAATCCCAAATGCTTTCATTTACTTAAAATTATCTGGCAGAGAATTCGACACTTTAATGATGGTCTGGGCCTGGCTGGGACGATGGCACGCGTGCCCACAGAGAGGGCTCTGAGTGCCACCTCTGGCCCCCGTGCCATAGGTTCGCCACCACTGCTATAGAGTCTCCCTTTTTGCCCTTGTGGCCAAAAAGATTAGAGCCAGGATGGCCGCCGTATGGGCCATACTTATAACACGTAGGGTATTTTAACCCATTCTCATTTTAGGTATCTGATTTTAGGTTTTACTTCTTTATGCATTTCATCATACTATTTTACTGTTTTACTGATCTATTTGAATGTTTTGTAATTTTATTATGGCCTACGGCTAGTACAATAAATCCTTGGGACTTGGACGTCACCAAAAGAAGATCAACCTGGGCTGCTCTTTGCCTTTCTTCATTTTCGCTCTCTTCCCTCCGGGCTTGGATGAGAAAGGAGCAACTCCGATGCCGAATCCTTGCCCGTCAACCTCACCAACCATGTGGCCGTCAGCGTCAACTAATCCTGCCTGAGAACAGGGAAGGACAAGGTGTCATGCGAAAGGGTTAGAGAATCGGTGCTGCCAAATAAACAAAAACTGATAAATCACCAGTTCTAGAGGAGATCCGGGAAATTACAGGCCCGTCAGTCTGACTTCGATACCGGGTAAGTTGGTGAAAACCATTATTAAGGAAAGAATTAATAGGCACATAGATGAACAAAACCTATTGAGGAAGACTCAGCACGGTTTCTGTAAGGGAAGATCTTGTCTCAGTAACCTGTTAGTGTTCTTTGAGGGGGTGAACAAACGTATGGACAAGGGGGACCCAATAGATGTTGTTTACCTTGACTTCCAGAAAGCTTTTGATAAAGTTCCTCATCAAGGGCTCCTAAGTAAGCTCAATAGTCACGGGATAAAAGGACAAGTCCTTTTGTGGATCAAAAACTGGCTGATTAATAGGAAACAGAGAGTGAGTATAAATGGGCAATTTTCTCAGAGGAGGGTGGTAAGCAGTGGGGTACCGCAGGGATCAGTACTTGGTCCGATGCTTTTTAACTTGTTCATTAATGATTTGGAGATGGGAGTAAGCAGTGAAGTGGCTAAATTTGCGGATGATACAAAGTTGTTCAGGGTGGTGAAAACCAGTGAGGATTGTGAGGCACTCCAAGGGGATCTGTCAAGGATGGGCGAGTGGGCGTCAACATGGCAGATGGGGTTCAATGTGGCCAAGTGCAAGGTGATGCACACTGGAGGCAAAAATCCTAAATATAAATACACATTGATGGGGTCTGAACTGGCAGAGACTGATCAAGAGAGAGATCTTGGAGTTTAGTAGATAACTCAATGAAAATGTCAAGACAGTGTGTGACTGCAATAAAAAAGGCCAACACTATGCTAGGGATTATTAGGAAGGGAATTGAAAACAAATCAGCCAGTATCATAATGCCCCTGTATAAATCGATGGTGTGTCCTCATTTGGAGTACTGTGTACAGTTCTGTGCTCTTTAGCTTGGAGAAACGACGACTGAGGGGTGACATGATTGAGGTTTATAAGATTATGCATGGGAAAGAGCAGGTAGAGAAAGAGGTACTTTTCTTCCTTTCTCACAATACAAGAACTCGTGGGCACTCCATGAAATTGCTGAGCGGTCGGGTTAGAACGGATAAGAGGAAGTACTTCTTCACCCAAAGAGTGATTAACACTTGGAATTCACTGCCACAGGAAGTGGTGGCGGCTACAAGCATGGACGGCTTCAAAAGGGAATTAGATAAGCATATGGAGCAGAGGTCCATCAGTGGCTATTAGCCACAAGGTATAGATAGGGACTCTGGGGCAAGTGATGCTCTGTCATCTTGGTGCTTGGGGGGGTCAACAGTGGGAGGGCTTCTAATGGTGGACCTCCTGATGGCACTGGTATTTCTGGCCACGGTGTGATACAGAGTGTTGGGCTGGATGGGCCTTTGGCCTGATCCAACATTGGCGTCTCTTATGTTCTTATGTTCTCTTAAATTTAGTTCCAGTGTCTTGACCCAGTGACCACCTACCAGGTAACTGTTTAGTGTTTGGGAACTCATTCTGCAGGCCCACCCTGCAGGGTTAACTTTCTTGTTAATTTCCCTAAAAGGCTGGGAGACTTGCCCTTTTGCTCCAGAGGTGTGGGGATAGACCTTAAAGGGCTGGCGGTCGCCTACCTGACTGTTGTGAGGGCAGTCCCCTGCCAGTGTTTTGTGATTTTGTCTTGTTGCAGCCCTTCCACCCAAAAGTCCTTAGCCTGGGCTTGGTTGAGGACTTTTGACAATCACAACATCCTCTGGCAGCGAATTCCACATTGTAATCACCCTCTGTGTAAAGTAGTATTTCCTTGGCTCCTTCCTGAACCTACTGCCCATCAGCTTCACTGGATGCCCTCGAGTTCTAGTCTTTTGGGAGAGTGAGAGAAATGTCTCTTTGTCAACTCTTTCTACCCCATGCATAGTTTTATAAACCTCTGCCATGTCCAAAATCTCCTTTAAGGATACCCAAATTCTGAAAATAAACTTCCACGGACTTGGGTGAGGGGATAGAAGAAGATCGTGCCGTCAAGTCGCAACCAGCTTATGGTGAGCCAGTCCATGTTGGAAGCCTCAGACTACAGCAAGGAGCTATGGAGAGCCAGAGAGAGATAGGTGCATCCTGTGCATCCATTCTTTTCTACAGCTCTGATGCTGTCCCTTCGATGTGTAGATTGCTACTCTCGAGGAATCTTCCTGCCTTCCGGCTGACTCCTCCTCTCCCCACGATACTTCTCCATCTTGGCACCATGAGGGCAGGAAATTTTCCCTGCATCTCCATCCATCCTAGCTAGTTAGACTAGGTGAGAGTCCTTAGCACGTTATTTTCTTGGAGTGCGAAATCTGTTCTGGTTTCAAAGAAAAGGTAACTGCCCTCGCTCTTGATAGGCTATGTGAATTTATCGTCTCAAAAGTGTCCACTTTTTCCTTTTGGATAAGAATTGGAAAACTACCTTAGCCGTCACTAAATATTTAGCTGTGATGATTGCCCGTAAGACGGTTGGATTTCGATCGGTTCGTGACCTTGGAGTCCGAATAACAGTTAGATAAGGACAGACTAGATGAGAATCCTTACTCCACTCTATCCTGTCCAGAATGGGGTTCCTTACAAAAAAGGACTCACATTGGTTTTCTAAGATCATAGAATCACAGAGCTGGAAGGTGTCGTACAGACCATCTAGTCCAACCCCCTGCCCAATGCAAGACCAGCCTAAAGAATCTCTTGACAAATATTCCTCCAGCCTCTTCTTGAAAGCTGCCAGTGAAGGGGAGCTAATTCCACCTCCCCAGGCAGCTGATTCCACCTCTGAACCACTCTGACCGTGAAAAGGTTTTTCCTGATACCCAGCCGATACCTTTCTGCGTGTCATTTAAACCCGTTGCTTCGGGTCCAATCCTCTGCTGCCAACTAGAACAGCTCCTGGCCCTCCTCCAAATGACAGCCTTTCAGATATTGAAAGAGAGCAATCTTGTCCCCCCTCCATCTCCTCTTCTCCAAACTAAACATTCCCAAGGCTCTGTGTTTAACTTTATTCCCTCAGCGGCACGCACATGTGCACACCAGGTAACTCTGTTGTGCCCTGTGCCTTGAGCATTCTCCCATCAATGGTGACCCCATCCACGGGGCGTTCCAAGCAAGAGACAAGCAGAGGTGGTTTGCCACGGCCTTCCTCCGCACAGTCTTCCCTGGCGGTCTCCCATCCACATGCTAACTGTGCTGACAAGCCTGGGCTGAGCTGGGCTATCTGGGCTGCAAAGTTATACCCAGGCTACTTGGGGAGAGAGCAAGGTTTACTTAGAGGTATTCCGTCCCCGCCTCTCTCCCCCAGGAGATCCAAGGCGTGCCCACTCACCTTCTGGACCGCAGACAGAGTGGCAAAGTCGTTTTTGTCGATCAGGGTGTACTTGCTCCTCAGCCTGGCTTCCACCTCCTGCTCCTGTTGGCTGAAAGGACAGAGGCACACGCTGGGCCCAACCTTTTCAAGCCCGCGGGGACCTCGCAGAATCACAGTTGGAAGGGACCTCCAGGGTCATCTAGTCCAACCCCCTGCACCATGCAGGAAATTCACAAATATCTCCATATACTATCCATATACTGTGTACCATACTCTGTTTGCTTAACTCCTCAGCAGGTTGGCCAAGCCACATAAGGGAGGGGGAGGGGAGACATTTTTTAAAAAAAATAATTTATTTTTTGGATTTGTATCCCGCCCTCCCCTTAATGGGTTCAGGGCGGGTTCCAACAATATAAATATCATACAACAATATCAATACAATATAATCAAAACCATGTTAAAACCTATAAAACATACAAGTCTTATAAAAAGCCAACTGCCTCAGTGGCTGATAGTAGTAGAAGAAGAGATTGGATTCATACCCCATGGCCCTTCACTACCCAAAGGTGTCTCAGAGGGGCTTACAAACTCCTTTCCCTTCCCCTCCCCACAACAGACACCCTGGGAGGTAGGTGGGGCTGAGAGAGCTCTTGACAGAAACTGCTCTTTTTCAAGGACAGCTCTGACAGAACTATGGCTTTGCCCAAGGTCACCCAGCGGCTGCAAGTGGAGGAGTGGGGAATCGAACCCTGTTCTCCCAGATTAGAGTCTGCGCACTTAACCACCACACCAAACTGGGAATAAATTTCTCAGAAATCTGTACAGTTTAGGATCTAGACCCAAGCTATAAAATAGGGGCCAACCCAAGCTGTAAAGGGGGCTGACTCAAGGAGGGAGGGGGATGCCCGCTGGCTCAACCAAAAGCCCGGCGGAAGAGCTCCATCTCGCAGGCCCTGCGGGATTGTAATAAATCCCACAGGGCCCTGACCTCACTCGGGAGCTCATTCCACCTCGGCCCTGGTCGAGGCAAGTCAGACATCCCTGGGGCCAGGGACCACCAAAAGCCTGTGGTCTTGGTGCTTTCGCTTCCGGGGCTCCTCCTGGGTGACTGATCCCAGCAGCTCTCCCCACTACAACCATGGTGTGTGTGTGTGTTCATCTGTTAAACCTGTGTCTATTTATTTTTATTTATTTATTTATTTAATTCAATTTATACCCCGCCCTCCCCGCAATGCGGGCTCAGGGCGGCTTACATAGGGGCAAACACCAATATAAAACATAATTAAAACCATTTAAAATCCAACAGTACAAAACATTCATAACGAGTTACTGACTAAAGTGCTCTAGATGTTCTACATGAAATTTCAGAGATGGCATATTTGAACTGTTCAGCATCGTCTGCTCCAGGGAAGCATTGATGTTCCCTCATCCAGGGCCAGGTGAAGATGGAATAATGATGATGGTAGTGGCGGCTCCTACTCATACGCCTGGTGGAAGAGCTCCGTCTTACAGGCCCTGCGGAACTGCACAAGGTCCCGCAGGGCCCGGATCTCCTCCGGGAGCTCGTTCCACCAGATAGGAGCCGCCACCGAGAAAGCCCTGGCCCTGGTAGCGGCCAGCCTGGCCTCTTTGGGACCTGGCACTGCCAGGAGATGTTGGGTCCCGGACCGAAGTGCTCGCGGGGGAACATATGAGGAAAGGCGGTCCCTTAGGTCTACACCTGCCGTGACCTGTTTCCATTTGGTTCTTCACCCTTTCCCTTGCAGGTCCTCCAGCAAAGTAGGGGGCCGGCTTCAGCTAGCAGCCGGATCAGATGGCACTTCGGACAGAACAAGTCGCGTCCTTCCAAAATGTCCAGAAAGGTCTTCGGAAACAAAGGCTGCTGCTTGCTGGAGCATCCGCGATGTCATAAGCGTGTCGATGCCATTTCTATGACATCGTGCATTGCAGCCGTAGAATCTGGCATTTCTTCAAAGGATTCCACAGCAAACGGACCGGGTCCCCCCGTTTGGACCCTCTAAATGCCTTCTTAGTATAGCTGAATGCACCCGTAAAAAAGGCAAAAAGGGCACCTTTGGGAGGAGGTCAGCTATATCCATGCACCTCGGCGTCTAGTCATGCCGGCCACATGACCACGGAGAAGTCTTCGGACAGCACTGGCTCTTCGGCTTGGAAAACGGAGATGAGCACCGCATCCCTAGAGTCGGATTCGACTGGCTTTTGAGCAAGGGAAACCTTGACCTTTGACAGCTATATCAGTCGTCGAATACAGATCTCTGGTCTGCATTCAGCTTTACAATACTCAAAAAATACTGGTAAGGTATTTTTTCAGGTATATTTTTGCTCAGATGAACCAAAAGCACACCCCTAGCAGGATCGGTGGCGTATAAGCCAGCTTCCTGATACACTTCAAAGGGGACCTGCTGTTCGACTCATTCTCCTCTTGCTGTGGGTTTCCCAGTCAGACTCCTGAGGAGTGTATGAGCCTTTCTTTTCCTTCCAACAAATGTGTCCCAGAACTATGGCTGATTCTGCATTGGCTTTTCCCTCTGTTGCTTTACGAAACCCACATTGGAACAGAAATTCCCCTCTGCATTTGCATGCTGCTTTCGCTTTGTTTGAACACTGAATTTTATAGTAGCTCCCACACTCCATGCCACTTTCGCTTTCTTTGATTATTGGATTTTATTGTACCTCCTGCATAGATTTATGGCCGTTTTATGGCCGTTCAGGGGTGACTTTGCAGTCAATATGTTGTTGCCCGAAGGTCTTTGAATGTGGTTTTGAGCTGCGCTTTTCCCTCCCAGTTGAGAAAATGTGGAGTGAGAGCCAGTTTGGTGTCGTGGTTAAGTGCGGGGACTCTAACCTGGGAGAACCAGGTTTGATTACCCCACTCCTCCACTTGCAGCTGCTGGATGACCTTGGGCAAGCCATCGTTCTGTCAGAGCTGTCCTTGAAAAAGAGCTCTCTCAGTCCCACCTACCTCACAGGGTGTCTGTTGTGGGGAGGGGAAGGGAAAGGAGTTTGTGAGCCGCTCTGAGACTCCAAGTGAGGGGCGGGGTATAAACCCAATCATTCTCATCTCCTCCTCCTCCTCCTTCTACTACTACTACTACAGTGTTGTTGTTGTTCAGTCGCACAGTCGAGTCCGACTCTTCGCGACCCCATGGACCAGATCACGCCAGGCCTTCCGGTCTTCCGCCGTCCTCTGAAGTTTGCTCAATTTCACGTTCGTTGCCTCGATGACACTGTCTGACCATCTCGTCCTTTGCCGCCCCCGTCGTCTTTGACCTTCAGTCTTTCCCAGCATCAGGGTCTTCTTCTCCAGTGAGTGCTCCCTTCTCATATGGTGGCCAAAGTATTTGAGCTTCAGTTTCATTATCCAGGGAACAGTCAGGGTTGATTTCTTTTAGGATTGACTGATTCGATCTTCTTGCAGTCCGGGGGACTCTCAATAGCTACTCCCCCCCCTTTCTTAAATGGCACCTTCATCTCAAGGGCTCCCCTGCCTTCCAAGGCAGCCCTTCCCAGACAGGCAGATGTGCCGCCAAATGTAGTCGTACAGGACAGCTCAATGAAAGTGCGAATCCAGTGTGTAGTGGCAGTGAAAAAGGCAAACTCTATGCTGGGGATTATTAGGATAGGGACTGAAAATAAAACAGCCAACACTGCAATGCCTCTCTGTATAGATCTATGGCACAGCCTCATTTGGAAGTACACAGGGGTCATTTCGTAGAAAAAGAGGTGCAGGAGCTAATTAGCATAACTCAGTAGCATAACTCATTTGCATATGCCACACCCCCTGACATCACCGGGAGTGTGTCAGAAGGCAACACCCACCACTCAGGCTCCACTGGACTGTTTTGGATTGCTAGCTATTGGGGGGGGGGGCATGCAGATCTGTCCTCGCAGAGGAGGGAGAGCTTGTACCTGAATAAAACTTGGTCTTAAAGGTGCCACTGGACTGTTTTGGATTGCTATCTATTGGGGGGGGGGACATGCAGATCTGTCCTTGCAGAGGAGGGAGAGCTTGTCCCTGAATAAAACTTGGTCTGAAAGGTGCCACTGGACTGTTTTGGACCGGTGGGTCAGGGGGAGCTCTGCAACTGACCTGGCTGCTCCTTGCTCTGACTGAGGGCTGCTGGGAGCAGGGGGTGGGGCTTGTTGCATGTACCCGCCCCCTGGTCTCTTTACTGCCGGAGCTCGGCTCCTGTGCGCTCCTGCAGGAAATGACCCCTGACTGTACATAGTCCTGGTCACTGTAACTCAGAAAGGACATTGCAGAGCTGGGGAAAGTACAGAGGAGGTACAGGGGGGGGGGACCAAGGGGGGGGGGGGGGGGGTTGGGGCGCCTTCCCCGTGAGGAAAGGCCGGAGAGTCTGGGACTCTTCAGTCTAGAAAAGAGACGACTAAGGGGGGACATGACAGGGGTTTATAGAATTATGCACGGGGGGTGGAGAGAGTGGACAAAAGACTAGCACTTGAGGGTATCCAATGAAGCTGATGGGCAGTAGGTTCAGGACGGAAAAAAGGAAATACTCCTTGACACAGAGAGTGGTTAAAAAGCTGAATTCGCTGCCAGGGGGTGTAGTGATGGCCCCGGGAATAAACAGCTTGAAAAGGGGATGAGAGAGATTCACAGAGGATAAGTCTATCAAAGTGTACTAGCCATGGTGACTGAGGGGAAAAGCAGGTTGCTTACCAGTAACTGGTGATCTTCGAGTGGTCGTCTGTGCATTCACACCAATGGGATCTAGTGCGCACGCCCGGGGTTCCTGCGCTTGCCCGGGGGGGGGGGGGGGGGGGGGCGAAACTCAGTTAAAAGAGCATGCTACAGCACCGATCGATCCAGCGCGTCCGCACTAGATCCCACTGGTGTGAAGCACAGAGACCACGACGGAGATCCTCCACATTCAGAGACACTAAGCCTCTGAATCCCAGAGCCAAGAGGCAACATCAGGGGAAGGCCTCAACCTCTCTGCCCTGTTGCTGGCCCTCCAGAGGAACTGGTTGGCCCCTGTGTGAGACAAAATGCTGGATTAGATAGACTATTGGTCTGATCCAGCAGGGCTCTTCTGATGTTCTTATAATGTGTGTTTATAGGAGAATGTTTGTCTAAGGGGGGGGGAAATCCTGTCTGTTGATCACACCAGCGGTCACCCTCCTCCATCCACAGACTGCAGCCCAAGGTTTTCGAAAGACCTCAGTTGGAGCGATGTGCCAAGCACTTACCTCAAGATGGTTTTGAACTGGTTAAAGATTTCATGGATTTGTCTGAGGCTCACAATCTGGGGAAAGACAGGGAAAGAAGAAAGGATTGAAGAATCATAGAATGATAGAGATGGAAGGGACCTTGCAGGTCATCTAGTCCAACCCCCTGCTCACTGCAGGAGCACAGCTGAAAGACAGCCATACAATATTCACTGAAGAAAGTGCGTGGAAAGAGTATTTGACTGGGGAACCTGACAGCGGCATGCTATCGCGTTAGAATTGCCTTTTCTATTTCTCTGCTGGGTTTGTCAAACACTTTCTATGGTTTTAAATATATTTATTGTATTTGTTGCATTTTACCCAGATTTTATAACTTTGTATCTAAATGTGTTTTGGTTCATGCTTGGCTCGATGCCGTAATAAGTGTACTACTACTACTGAAGTACAATTAGTTATTGTTTCAACACAAAGTGGTAAAAATGAGCACACCCCCATGAAAGCTACTCACGTCGAGCTCATCTATGGTTCCTTCCAGGAACCGACGGACTTGAGAGTTGATCTCTGCCACCTGGATTTCATTCAGGGGCTCATAAGTCACTGGTGGGCGATTCAGCTGGAAAACAAGGAGAGGAGAGGATAAGAAGGGGGCTATAGACAGCTGTCCCAATCTCAGAGATGCTGGAAACCCTCAGGTCACTGTCATATCCGATGCAGTCTTCTTCACCATGTTTTGTAAAATTGTAGCTGACTTAGAACAGGTACCAGGATTACAGCTCTGCTTTCTAGCTCTGCAACACAAAAGCTGTTTCCGCACAGGGATCAAGCTGTTGGGAAGTGGTTTTCATCCATCGTGGTGCCCCCGTGGACCTCCGGTGATTTCTCCTGGCTTGTCTCCAGTCTTTCCCAAACCTGCTTTGCTGTGAAGTTTTGGGAATGATCACAGCAGAGCATAGTTTGGCTGGGGAAGCTCACACGGAGGCCATTTTCCCTGCCCTCATTCCTGCAGCAGCTATTTCCTCTCCTCCCCCTGCCCCCAGGGGCTTCTCAGTTTTCCGTTCTATGGACAATTGAATATCATCAATCTATGTATCAGGTCCTCTGAATTTCCACCTTTCTTTTTTAAACCGCTCTAGCCCTTTTCATTGCAAAGGTAGAGGGGGAAGCTACATCTCCACAATAAAAGGAGCTACAGATTTACAAGAAGAAGAAGAAGAAGAAGAAGAAGAAGAAGAAGAAGAAGAAGAAGAAGAAGAAGAAGAAGAAGAAGAAGAAGAAGAAGAAGAAGAAG
>NW_015173149.1:250110-253035 GCF_001447785.1 Gekko japonicus | reverse complement strand
GTGAGGTAGGTGGGGCTGAGACAGCTCTGACGGAAAATGCTCTTTTTCAAGATCAGCTCTGACAGAACTATGGCTTGCCCAAGGTCATCCAGCAGGTGCAAGTGGAGGAGTGGGGACTCAAACCCGGTGCTCCCAGATTAGAGTCCGTGCACTTAACTACGACACCAAACTGGCTCTCAGATTGGATTGAGACGAGATTGGATTTATCCTCTTCCCTACAAACTCCTTTCCCTTTCCCTCCCCACAACAGACACCCTGTGAGGTAGGTGGGGCTGAGACAGCTCTGACGGAAACTGCTCTTTTTCAAGAACAGCTCTGACAGAGCTATGGCTTGCCCAAGGTCATCCAGCAGGTGCAAGTGGAGGAGTGGGGACTCAAACCCGGTTCTCCCAGATTAGAGTCCGCGCACTTAACCACGACACCAAACTGGCTTTTTTAAAAAAGAAGAAGAAAGAAAGCTAGTAACTCCGTAGAAAAAAGCAAGAGTCCCTTCCAGAACAATGTTTTTCTGATTGCTGGCTCAGTGTGTTACCCAAAATGGTCTAATATTTAATTGACTGGGGAAAATTAGCTTTGCGAGAGAGGGTAACTTGGGATCATCACCTTTGTATACAGGTGTCCTTCCCGAGAGACTCTCTAATAAGCCAGGCTGATGTTCAAGTATGCGGATCAACGTAGTGGGAGCCAAGTATGCCCTGGGAGTTTGGTGTTCAGAGTTCTTCGGATATCTGGAGAAGTGACTGATGAAAGCTCCTCTCCGGCCACAAATGTTGTGAGTCTCTAAGGTGCCACTGGACTCTAGCTCTTTTCTACTGCTACAGACAAGGGCTAACATGGCTGCCCATCTTGATCTAGTAACTCAGAGAACCTGATACAGGTTGTTGCAATGATTTTAGATTGCTCATTTAAAAAAACCTGTGGGAATGAAAAACTCCTGTGAGGCATGTCCGGGAGTTCAAGTTCTCACAGGGAGATTGGCAAGCAGTGCACAACCCCAACAGGTCTGCTGAGTTTGCTGAGAGTATAAACTTGGCTACAGTCGGGCAAGATCAAGATGAGCTGTGGGTAAAGAACATTCTGTTAAGAACATACCGTGATTCTAGTTAGAGGCTTCTTCTATTTGAAACGTTTTCACTGTACAGGGCGGGTGGGGGGGAGAGAAATGTGTGATCTGCTCTAATAAAACGCTGCTGACAGGCAGTTCAAAGAGACAGTTGGGACAGAGAGAGAACTGAGAGCTTGGTCAGAGAGCTTCGACAGATCTGTGTGTTGTGTCGTTATTATTGTGTAGTGGGTTGCCGCATGGATAGACGACCGAGACTGGCGTAGTGCATAGCACGCTTTATTAAGTACACAACAAGAACACAGAACAACGGCCGGCAGGCCAACTATATACACAACCCGGGGACACACCCCTGGGGCTCATTGGCGGGTTTGAATTTCCCGCCCCGGTCCCATTGGTTCCCCAGTGGAGGGACTAGGATCCTAGTCCCTATTGTTATAGCTGCTTCAAGCTCAGGCGTGTGCGCTGACCTCTGGTGGCGGCCCGCGGACACAACAGTTATTGAACCTTCAAACCTACAAAAAACAAAACTGAAAAGGCTGCGGTGGCATCAGGGTGGGGTGGCTGCGACAGGAGGAGCCGGGCAGGGAAACCTACCACGTGGAAGCCCCATTGTCACTGTGCCAAATCAGCAGCCACAGCAGCAACAGAGAAACGACATGAGCCTGTCCACGTGTGAAAAACACCTATGGGCTACAGCCCCTTCCTCCAAGACGGGACCATCGGCATAGTAACACCCACAGCAGAGATCTAGACACAGTTCTCAGGACCAGCTCACCCTTATGACAAGCGGGCCAGGATACACGAATGCCCGGGACGTGGGGCGCCTCTCTACACCGCCCCTGCAGTGGAGGGCCAGAGCACGAAGGGTCTGCGCAGAGCTTGCTAGCCTCGGGATGCCCTTGAAAGCTCTCCCCGGTTGCTTGGTTTTACTCCGGGACACCAGGAGACAGGGAACCTTCTCTGAATCTGATTTCCTTCTTCCACTGCGACTAATCCTACCAGGAGAAAACCCCTTTTTTCTCGGTGTGTGTGTGTGTGTGGTGTGGTGTGGTGTATTCAATCTGACCCAATGTATGTATGAAACGCAGTGACTGAAACACCATGTGAAGCTTCGTCCTGGGCTAGGATCCAAATCCCTCACTTGTAATTGGTAGCCCAGGAAGAGCCGACCAATCACCAACACCTAGTTCCAGAAGCGGGAACTAATGTGATTGGACCTTATCTCTGCAACCCCATAGGTTGATATTGTATAGTAGGGCGTGGCTACATTAGCCGGGAGAGTTTAAAAGTGGAACAGCTTCTATGCAAAAGCTGTTCTGGCTATCAGATGTTGATCCGTGTTGTTGTGTTCGAGTTGTTGAATAAAGCTAAATCTTTGCTGAATCACTCTCCGACTATTCTGTTAAGTGGGCGACTTTAACAGGGGGAAACGCAGGTCTGGATCCCTCCCTGCCTGGCCCAGCCGTGCTGTGCTTTAAATCTTACATGCACACAGACGCTGCACAGGGACTGGCCCCACCGCTGCCACCATAATTTCTAAGCACCCTCCCCCAAGCGAAATCCCTTCCCCTTACCAGGCTGTTGTGCACCGCCAGCTCCTCCTTCAGATAGAGGACCTCTTTTTCGACATTTTTCAGCAGGCGCTGAGGAAACGAGGACAAAGGCATGTCAGTGTTTGCTGTGAAGTAACGACAAATGCCCCCCCCCCGAAAAGAACCTGGTCACTGAGGGCCTTCTCACCTGTAAGCCCTGCCCCCCTAACACACCTCTTAATTCCCACCCCAGTAAGAAAATCCTGAGTGCTTCAGGGCCTGCCCACCCCGTTGTTCTAAGCGACCACAGAGTCCACATTCTAAGTT
>NW_015173149.1:243915-249669 GCF_001447785.1 Gekko japonicus | reverse complement strand
CCAATTCGTCTCTGGTACACAAAATTGTGGGATTATTTTATTATGGAAAAAATATCAGGGGAAAAACTGTATGATTGGTACAATATAAATGCATAGCTTAAAGTAATGAAATTTTTGGTATTATTAATCTTTTTAAGTTAAATGGAAACTATGGTAATGAAAAGACAAGAGTATACAGAAACTTAAGCAAATTTATAGAAATTCTTTAAATATGGTAACAGAGTTATAAGAAAATACACTGCTCTCTTTGTATGTTTTATGTGTGTAAGTGGATGTTTGTTTCTTGGTGTATAATATGAAAAATAATAAAAGTGTACCTTATGGGTACTTAAAAAAAGAAAAGAAAGAAAAAGAAAAAATAGAAGATGCTATTCAATGTATGGACTCACAGGTTAAGGATTCATACGTTATCAAAAAACGGGCTCCTCTTTTGAAATGGGAATTGCAGCATGATTCGTCAGACTTTGAACTCTGGGCTAATTTTAGTTTTGTTATGGCAATTGACGAATGTTAATTTCTGTTGTAATTTAGGGCCAACATGTCTGTGTACTATCATAAGAGTGTAACAGAGGTAGCCTGGTTGAACTTTGAGATATATTTTTCCTCCTCATTTGTGTATTTTTATAAGTTGATACTTGTAATTTCTTCTTCTTCAATAAAAATAAAATGGGGGGGGGGAAATATCACACAGTGAAGATCCTTACATACAGGTGGGGCTGAGAGAGTTCTGACAGAAATTGCTCTTTTTCAAGGACGGCTCTGAGAGAACTTGTGACTGACCCAAGGTCATCCAGCAGATGCAAGTGGATGAGTGGGGAATCAAACCCAGTTCCCTCAGATTAGAGTCTGCGCACTTAACCTCAAAGATCCTTTGAATGGTCAAAAACACCAAGGATCAGACCAGGAACTATCTGGGCCAGGGGTCCCCAAACTTTTCAAGCCTGTGGGCACTTTTGGGATTCTGACATGGGGGTGATGGGTGCAACCACAAAATGGCTGCCTCAGGAGGTGGAGCTGGCCACAAAATGGCTGCCGCTGCTTACCTTCAACCACACAGTGAAGATCCCTGTACTGGTGGCAGCAGCTGCCAACGCAACATTTTTTTAAAAAAAATCTGTACCGACTGTGTGAAACTCCACCTGCCCTGCCCGCTTGCTAAAACCAATCCCCGGCATTGCCAGTTAAAAAGGCCAGGTAGGGGGTGATGAGAAAGACCTCAGCCTGAGACTCTGGAGAGACGCTGTTAGTCTGAGTAGACAATGCTGGCCTTGATGGACCAAAGGTCTGATTCAGGATAAGGCAGTTTTTGTGGGTATTCACAGTTCGCAGGGTTTCGCAGTGGGACGGCCTTCCTCGGGAGGTGGCGGGCTCTCCTTCTTTGGAGGTTTTTAAAAGAGATGCTAGATGGCCATCTGACAGCGATGCGGAAACTGTGAACTTGGGCAGATCAGGGGGAGGGGGGTTGCAGCCTCAGTGCTCAGTTCTCGAGGCCCTTTATTACACGCCCAGGGAAAGGCTGGTTGCCACTTTGGGGTCAGGAAGCTATTTTTCTCCAGGCCGGTTTGGCCAGGGATTCTGTAGGTTTTTTGTCATCTTCTGGGTGTGGAACAGCGGTCACTGAGGGTGTGGAGGAGGAGGTATCTGTACATTTCCTGCATTGTGCAGGGGGTTGGACTAGATGACCCTGGAGGTCCCTTCCAACTCTATGATTCTATGTCTGTGTGCATGTTCAAAGGTCCCGTCCTTTGAAGTTCTTCCACACCTTGTTAAGTTTACAAGGGGCTTTCCCCTGGCTACCCGGCCACCGGATCCCTCCTTCCATCCAGCGTAAGCCTCAGGACCGTACCTCCGTGTCGTATTTTTCATTCACGACTGGCGCAGTGGTCACCCACTTCATTCTGGTGGCGAAACGAAGCGTCGAGAGCTGAAAGGCACACGAATGTCACCAGGGTCAGGGTGGAAACGGTTTTTGGGCTGCAAACTCTGTGGGGCCGAGAGGCTGTGGCTCAGTTGCAGAGCATCGACTTGGCCTGCAGAAGGGTCCATATTCAATCCCCGGCATCTCCAGTTGAAAAAGCATCAGCTAGTAGGTGATGCGAACGACCTCCGCCTGAGACCCTGGAGAGCCACTGACCGTCTGAGTAGACAAGACTGATGGAACCCAAAGGTCTGATTCAGCAGAAGGCAGCTTCATGCTTTATGTCAACCATCACTGAGGTTCCAGCCCAGCCTGTTCCTTGTGATGCTAGTTTTCTACCTGCAGGAAGCATTTTAAAAATGGTATCTCCCTCCCACATGTCTGAAGCGGCATAGTCTGAAGGGTGACATGATCGAGGTTTACAAGATTATGCATGGGACAGAGCACGTGGAGGAAGAAGGACTTTTCTCCCTTTCTCACAATACGAGAACGCGTGGGCACTCCATGAAATTGCTGAGTGGTCGGGTTAGAACGGATAAGAGGAAGTCCTTCTTCACCCAAAGAGTGATGAACACGTGGAATGCGCTGCCACAGGAGGTGGTGGGCGGCTACAAGCATAGACGGCTTCAAGAGGGAATTGGATAAGCATATGGAGCAGGGATCCATCGGTGGCTATTAGCCACAAGGGATAGATAGGGACTCTCGGTCTGGGGCGAGTGATGCTCTGTATTCTTGGTGCTTGGGGGGGGGGCAACAGTGGGAGGGCTTCTGTTGTCCTAACCCCACTGCTGGACTTCCTGATGGCCCCTGGCATTTTTTGGCCACTGTTTGACAGAGTGTTGGACTAGATGGGCCATTGGCCTGATCCAACATAGGCTTCTCTTATGTTCTTATGGATGAACATACGGAGCAGAGGCCTATCAGTGGCTCTTAGCCACAAGGTATAGATAGGAACTCTCAGTCTGGGGCCAGTGATGCTCTGTATTCTTGGTACTTAGGGGGGTGGGGGCAACAGTGGGAGGTCTTCTAGTGTCCTGGCCCTTTTTATTTATTTATTATTTTGATTTATATCCTGCCCTCCCTGCAAGCAGGCTCAGGGCGGCTTACAGTAATTGGTACCTTGTACCATAAAAACCATGTACAAAATTTAAACAGCATTAAGCATTAAAAACAATCCAACAATTAACAATTAAAGTGCTACTGATGGTACACTTTTGATGGTAATCTCTAAATGATTCAGATGGCATACTAACATTGGCTTCTCTTATGTTCTTATGGGTGAACATATGGAGCAGGGATCCATCAGTGGCTATTAGCCACAAGGTATAGGTAGGAACTCTCCGTCTGAGGCAAGGGATGCTCTGTATTCTTGGTGCCAGGGGGAGGGCAACAGTGGGAGGGGCTTCTAGTGTCCTGGCCCCACTGCTGGACCTCCTGATGGCACCTGGTATTTTTGGCCACTGTGTGAGACAGAGTGTTGGCCTGGATGGGCCACTGGCCTGATCTGACATTGGCTTCCCTGATGTTCTCATAGTCCATTCCACCCCCGTACTCTGTGCCATGCATAGACCAGGCATGCCTGGAAATGTCCCCCTGAAGTCTGGAGTGCTGACGGCCTTTCTTTGCCTCCTCATCCAGCCCCATGTGCCTGCAGCCCACCCCGCTCCGCTTACCGTCTCCACAATGTGAACGGCCTCGCTGCAGATATTGGCCACCAGGACCGTATTGCAGTTTCCACCTGGGAGGGAAAGAAAGGAACGGCGGGCAGGTTTTTTGAGCCCCAGAGCCCCCTACGCACGGCATCCAGGGCAAGCTCACCAGTTTCAGTTCCGTTTATTGTCATTAGCCATGGGCCGTTACAAAATTACAAAACACAAACTGTGAACAAGCTATATCGTTAAAAGCCAGGATATACAAAAATACCAGAGATCAGTAACAAAACATGACTAATTTAATACAGTAGCCTAAGTCGTGCCCCTTACCGATGCCACCTTTGGAACGTATATGCTTTGCAGCAGGGGCAAATGATGAAACTTTATAAGAGTCATATGCAATGCTCCCTCTAAGCTGTGAAGTCTTGTGAGCAAAAATTCTACTTTGTGAGCTCCTGGCATTAAAGTTGTGGGCGAGCGATTTGGCTACTGCATAAATTAGTTTGCTCTGGAGCCCTCCTTCCTGAGCTGAGACAAAAATCTGTGAGCCAGAGGCTAAAAAACTGTGAGCTAGCTCACAATAACTCAGCTTAGAGGGAACACTGGTCATATGCATCAGTGTCAGAACAGAAATGACATTTTTCCCTCAACTGGGTAAGCGGTAAGACCAGATAAAATACCTGCTAGAAATTTAGCCCTCGGACTAGAATACAGTGGGCAAAAGAGAATGTAGTGAGGTAGATCCTCAAGTTCGTGGGAACCACAAATACACAGATGATGGGCCAATGGAGTATGATTGAACCGGCCCTCCAAAATGGCTGTTGGCATTGATTGAAACCATAGAGAGGTAAAGGACTCTCTAAGTACGTGTTTAGAGTTATTAACTAGGTATGGAGTTCGAGTGTGGTCCGATTTAATTAATTTGTACCACAGGCTCACCAAATGAGACGTTGACACGGCAGCGTCGGAGCTTCCTATGTATGGGGGGGGACCATACCGCACTGGCAGGTCTCCTACACAGCTTCTGCACCGTTGCAGCACACAGCCAGTGTGGTGTAAAGGTCAGAGTGTCGGACTGGTACCTGGGAGACCCAGGTTCGAATCCCCACTCTGCTGTGGTAGCTCACTGGGGAACTCCGAGCCAGTCGCGGCCAGTCTCAGCCCAGCCTACCTCACAGGGTTGTTGTGAGGATAAAATGGAGGAGAGGAGAACGATGTCAGCTGCTTTGGGTCCCCGCTGGGGAGAAAGGCAGGGCAAAGATGAATTAGATAATAAATAATAAATGGCAAGGATCAATGCTCCCTCTAAGCTGTGGAGTCTTGTGAGCAAAAATCTACTCTGTGAACTACTGGCATTAAAGTTGTGAGCGAGTGATTTGGCTGCTGCATCAATTCGTTTGCTCTGGAGCCCCATCCTTCCTGAACCGAGACAAGAATCTCTGAACTGGAGGCTAAAAAACTGTGAGCTAGTTCACACTAACTCAGCTTAGAGGGAACACTGATGATGATGAGGAAGAAGTAGTAGTAGTAGTAGTAATAGTAGTGGTGGTGATTGGATTCATACCCCGCCCTTTACTACCCAAAGGTGTCTCAGAGTGGCTTACAAACTCCTTTCCCTTCCCCTCCCCACAACAGACAGACACCCCGTGAGGTAGGTGGGGCTGAGAGAGCTCTTGACAGAAACGGCTCTTTTTCAAGAACAGCTCTTATCAGAACTACGGCTCTCCCAAGGTCATCCAGCCAGGTGCAAGTGGAGGAGTGGGGAATCAAACCCGGTTCTCCCAGATTAGAGTCCTCACACTTAACCACTATCCTGGGACAATGTTTTAGGGTATGTAATTAATTTCCTGACATACTGGGCCTCAAGGTCAATTCACAGAAAACACATGTAATACACATAAAATACGTTGAAATACACCTTTAAAAAAACCCCTTTATTTTCCATTTTTAGGAGCACTGCAAATGTATACAAAATAACCTGAAACTTCGTAGAGTACTGGAAAGGAGAAAATGTAGATGAATTTTCTCACACATGGATGGAAGCCATACAATACTGGAAAAGAAGAAGAAGAAGAAGAAGAAGAAGAAGAAGAAGAAGAAGAAGAAGAAGAAGAAGAAGAAGAAGAAGAAGAAGAAGAAGAAGAAGAAGAAGAAGAAGAGATTGGATTTATACCCCACCCTTCA
>NW_015173149.1:232907-243741 GCF_001447785.1 Gekko japonicus | reverse complement strand
CTTGACAGAAACTGCTCTTTTTCAAGAACAGCTCTTATCAGAACTACGGCTCTCCCAAGGTCATCCAGCCAGGTGCAAGTGGAGGAGTGGGGAATCAAACCCGGTTCTCCCAGATTAGAGTCCTCACACTTAACCACTATCCTGGGACAATGTTTTAGGGTATGTAATTAATTTCCTGACATACTGGGCCTCAAGGTCAATTCACAGAAAACACGTGTAATACACTTAAAATACGTTGAAATACACCTTTTAAAAAAACCCTTTATTTTCCATTTTTAGGAGCACCGCAAATGTATACAAAATAACCTAAAACTTCGTAGAGTTCTGGAAAGGAGAAAATGTAGATGAGTTTTCTCACACATGGATGGAAGCCATACAATACTGGAATAGAAGAAGAAGAAGAAGAGATTGGATTTATACCCCGCCCTTCACTTGGAGTCTCAGAGCGGCATACAAATTCCTTTCCCTTCCCCTCCCCACAACAGACACCCTGTGAGGTAGGTGGGGCCGAGAGAACTCTGACAGAGACTGCTCTTTTTCAAGGACAGCTGTGCCAGAGCTTGTGACTGACCCAAGGTCACATCAGCAGGTGCAAGTGGAGGAGTGGGGAATCAAACCCGGTTCTCCCAGATTAGAGTCCGCACACGGACTCTAATCTGTACGGTTATATTGCACGGCGCATCTTTAATGCTTTGGGATCAAGGACTGCATCAGTCTAGAACTACCGATGGCACTGTAGTGAAAAAGAAAACTGCGGCCCACCCTACCCAGAAGCTGCCGCTAGAGGGAGGGAAACACACAGCTTTAAAGGGAATCTGGACACCGGGCTGAGGTCAAAGCTTCCAACACAGCCGCGGTGATGAATTCCAAGGAGTTCAGAACACCAGAGTGATTAGTGGAAGAGAGTCATCAAGCAAACGACAGGCAATTATAAAGCAACGGCAAGTGTCACTCAAAGGCACATTTACAGTTAGTCAGCAGTATGGGTTGAAAGCTTTGTTGTGTTTTATCTGACAGCAATGCTGATTCTGTGAATTTAGGCAGATCATGAGAAGGGAGGGCAGGAAGGGAAGAGGCAGTGCCCGGCTCACGTGGCCGTTTCTCACATGTCCAGGGTAATCCAGGGCTATTTTTGGGCAGGAACGCACAGGAACAGAGTTCCGGCTGGCTCCCGAGTTGGCCACGCCCAGCAGGAACGGAGTCCGCACACGGACTCTAATCTGTACGGTTATATTGCACGGCGCATCTTTAATGCTTTGGGATCAAGGATTACATCAGTCTAGAACTACCAATGACACTGTGATGAAAAAGAAAACTGTGGCCCACCCTACCCAGAAGCTGCCGCTAGAGGGAGGGAAACACACAGCTTTAAAGGGAATCTGGACACCGGGCTGAGGTCAAAGCTTCCAACACAGCCGCGGTGATGAATTCCAAGGAGTTCAGAACACCAGAGTGATTAGTGGAAGAGAGTCATCAAGCAAACGACAGGCAATTATAAAGCAAAGGCGAGTGTCACTCAAGAGCACATTTACAGTTAGTCAGCAGTATAGGTTGAAAGCTCTGTTGTTTTTTATCTGACAGCAATGCTGATTCTGTGAATTTAGGCAGATCATGAGAAGGGCGGGCAGGAAGGGATGAGGCAGTGCCCGGCTCACGTGGCCCTTTCTCACATGTCCAGGGTGATGCCCAGGGCTATTTTTGGGGCAGGAACGCACAGGAACGGAGTTCCGGCTGGCTCCCGAGCTGGCCACGCCCAGCAGGAACTCGTTAGCGTAACAGGCCACACCCAACAGCAGAAACTCATTAGGACTGGCTATATTAGGGGTGTGTGGCCTAACATGCAAAGGAGTCCCTGCTACAAAAAAAGGCCCTGGGTTTTGACCACAAACAAGGTAAACAGAACAAGAAGCAAAAGGTGGGTGTGGCTGGACAACCACACATCTGGTAACATGGGGGTGCGGCCTAATGTGCTAATGAGCTGTGTTGTCAGGGGTGTGGCCTAATATGCTAATGAGTTTCTGCTGTTGGGTGTGGCCTATTATGCTAATGAGTTCCTGCTGGGCTTTTTCTACAAAAAGAGCCCTGACTCAATGCCAATCGCCAGGAAAGAACTTCAGGTTAGGTTGGCCCAGGGATCCTGCAGGTTTTTTCCCTTCCTCTGGGCATAGAGCAGGGGTCATTGGGGGAGTGGGGCCCCCCTCCGCTGGCTGAAAATTTCCTGCATTGTGTGAGAGGCTGGACTTGATGATCCTTGAGGTCCCTTCCAGCTCTATGTTTCCATGGTTTTCAACAAACAAAAGAACAGTCCTTTTTCAGAAATAATGTTTGTGTGTGGAGGAGGAGACTGGACGTATACCCTGTCCTTCACTTCCCTTCCCCTCCCCACAACAGACACCCTAGGAGGGAGGTGGGGCTGAGAGAGCTCTTCTGAGAACTGCTCTTGAGAGAACAGCTCTGGCAGAACTGTGGCTTGCCCAAGGTCATCCAGCAGGTGCGAGTGGAGGAGTGGGGAACCAAACCCGGTTCTCTCAGATTAGAGTCTGCACACTTAACCACTGCACCAAAGAAGAAGAGGAGGAGGAGATTGGATTTATACCCCGCCCTTCACTACCCAAAGGAATCTCAGAGCTGCTTACAATCTCCTCTCCCTTCCCCTCCCCACAACAGGTACCCTGTGAGGTAGGCGGGGCTGAGAGAGCTCTTGACAGAAACGGCTCTTTTTGAAGATCAGCTGCGCCAGAACTATGGCTTGCCCAAGGTCATCCAGCAGCTGCAAGCGGAGGAGTGGGGAACCAAACCCGGTTCTCCCAGATTAGAGTCCGCGCATGTAACCGCTATACCAAACTGGTGTGTGGGGGGGTGCGTGGACACACACTTTTTAACTTGTGTTAATGTCAGTGAGCGATATCATCTTGCCGACAAATAAGTGGTCCCAAACGCAGTCCAGCCGCCTGTACAACTTAGAGATAAGCATTTCATCCGCTACGAAGCACAGAAGGAATGCAGCAGCAATTAGTAGTCAACAGATCTCCCCAACTCCCAAGGCAGCATAGCTGACAAGCTGGGGACCTGACCCCAGGTTTGCCCAAGGCTGCTGCTCTGCCCCCCCGCCCCCGCTCCTGGTGCTTACCTAAGGAGTCCTTCAGGGTGTAGGTGAGCTTGCTCTGCCGGAAGGGGACGTGCTCCCTGTTACGCTCAGACAACGCGAGGACGACTTGCTCAAAGAACGACAGCGACTTGTTGATGTAGGTCGTCTCCTTCAGTCCGCGACCCTCCGACTGTTGACAAGGAAGACATTCAGAGCACCAGTTCTGCCGTCATTCTCCCAGGTGTGCTCTGACCAATGTTCCCTCTAAGCTGTGGAGTCTGGTGAGCAAAAAGTCTACTTTGCGAGCTACCGGAATTAAAGTTGTGAGCGAACGCTTTGGCTACCGCATAAATTAGTTTGCCCTGGGGCCCTCCTTCCTGAGCCAAGACAAAAATGTGTAAGCCGGAGGCTAAAAAACGGTGAGCTGGCTCACATGAACTCAGCTTAGAGGGAACACTGGCTCTGACTATTCTCACTACGGTTGCCAGCCTCCAGGAGGGGGCCTGGAGATAGCCCACAAGGCTACACTTCGCGGAGGAGAAGGGCCTCAGTGAGATAAACTACCACACAGCCCAGCCTGCAGAGCAGCCGCTTTCTCCAGGGGAACTGATCTCTGTAGACTGGAGAGCAGTTGTCATTCCGGGACATCTCCAGGCTGCATACGACCAGCGCAGTGTGTGGGTGGTTCACCCTTTCCCCCCACACCAGCTGAAAATTGGGCACACAACTCATCCCACCAGCTGGTTTCACTCCCACTAAGGTCTTTTTGCTCACTGAAAGTGAAGCGATGCCCAGTGGGAATAATCGACCACTCCAGCAAGAAGAAATATCTGCGGAGGACAAACACAGACAAACAAGCAGGGCTCTGGATAAGCGTACTGGTATTCCTTCTATAGCTGCGGTGGCTCGAGTGGTTAAGACGCTGAACTGCAGGCTGTGGAAGGTCGGTAGTTCAGCAGTTCGAGACCCGGGTGTGCCGCATGACGGAGTGAGCTCCCGTCTCTAGTTCCAGCTCCTGCCAACCTAGCAGTTCGACAGCAAGAAATTGCAAGTAGATAAATAGGGACCACTTTGGTGGGAAGGTCACAGCGTTCCGTGCACCTTGGTGTTTAGTCATGCCGGCCACATGACTGCGGAAACGTCTTCGGACAGCGCTGGCTCTTCGGCTTTGAAATGGAGATGAGCACTGCAATCCTAGAGTCGGACTCGACTGGCTTTCGAGCAAGGGAACCTTTACCTTTACCTATTCCTTCTATGGGGACCGTTTTTCAGGGGCACGAACGGGAAAACCAGGTTCTTATCCACCTTCAAGCAGCTTACCTGACTCGTCGGCACCAGATGAAGCATGTCATTCCAGCTTACTCACCTTGCTCTTGGCCAACCTCTCCGAGCCCGCCAGATCTACTAGGTTAATTTTGGAGGTGACGAAGGTGGCGTCTGACATGATTCTGGAATGACACTGGGGGAGAAGATCGAAAACATTAGCAGGCACTGGACAGAATCAGGGCTAAAGAGCCACAGGAGCCTGGATCTTCCAGACTGCCGTGAAAACGTCTGCCAATGATTTATTCAGCAAAAAAATCAGTCTAGGACATATTGGACACAGCAGCACCTTTTTAGCAGAGGTAAAGGTTCCCTTGCTTGAAAGCCGGTCGAGTCCGACTCTAGGGTTGCAGTGCTCATCTCCGTTTCCAAGCCGAAGAGCCAGCACTGTCCGACGACGTTTTCCGTGGTCATGTGGCCGGCATGACTAAACACCAAGGCGCACGGAACTCTGTTAGCTTCCCACCGAAGTGGTACCTATTTATCTACTTGCAATTTCTTGCTTTCGAACTGCTGGGTTGGCAGGAGCTGAAACTAGAGATGGGAGCTCACTCCATCATGTGGCACCCGGGTCTCGAATTGCTGAACTACTGACCTTCCACAGCCTGCAGTTCAGCGTCTTAACCACCTGAGCCACTGCAGCTCCTTTAGCAGAGGACTAAGTGTCTAATTGCCGGCATTACAACTTAAAAGATTCATCTCTTCAACACATTTTAGGCCTGTCCAGTTATACGACCTTTTCGGGAGGAAAGTAATTACTCATATCAATTTGGTATTGGAATATTAATCGATTTTCGAGGATAATTATGTACTTTTAACGATCTGCCTGTCTCCTGGAGACTAACTTATGGTCAACAGAAATGGACCCTTCATCCCCTACTGTTGCTAAAAGGCTTATATTACAACAAAGATAAATGCCCATCTCCAGGAAATCAATAGACGGAGGACCTTATAACCTTATCAACATTTGAACTTACAGCATACAGACAACAACTGTATATGGACATGTTTTTAGATATTTGAAAACCTTTTATGGAGTCTTACGTGTAGACTTAATAGCACTGTTGGTACCGTTTCTATTTTTTCCCCTTCCATGGAGATAGCTCAAGATGGGTAGCCGTGTTTGTCTGTAGCAGTAGAAAAGAGCAAGAGTCCAAGAGCACTGTAAAGACTAAGGAAATTTATGGCGGGGATGAAAGCTCATCCCCTACCACAAATTTTGTTAGTCTTTGCCGCATGACGGAGTGAGCTCCCATCTCTAGTTCCAGCTCCTGCCAACCTAGCCGTTCGAAAGCAAGAAATTGCAAGTAGATAAATAGGGACCACTTTGGTGGGAAGGTCACAGCGTTCCGTGCGCCTCGGTGTTTAGTCATGCCGGCCACATGACCACGGATACGTCTTCGGACAGCGCTGGCTCCTCGGCTTTGAAACGGAGATGAGCACCGCAACCCTAGAGTCGGACTCGACTGGCTTTCGAGCAAGGGAACCTTTACCTTTACCTAAGGTGGCACAGGACACTTGCTCTTTTCCGTTGTTGTTTTTTTTCCTGTCTGAGGCTTGTAATTATTATTTTTTAATTCATAAATTATACCAGCACTGACCTCAATGTAAACAGTGAAGATGCAGTGGGACCGAGAGGAGTGGCTGTTCAGAGCATGCTGGCCGACGGTTCTGTTGGTGTCACCCTGGAAAGAAAATAAAAATGGGGAGGTGCCTACGCCAGAGAGGAAAAGGAGGGGCTGTGGCTCAGTGGGAGATCATCTGCTTGGCATGCAGAAGGTCCCAGGTTCAATCCCCGGCATCTCCAGTTAAAAAGGACCAGGCAGGAGGTGATGGGAAAGACTTCCGCCTGAGACCCTGGAGAGCTACAAAGAGGGGCTGTGGCTCAGTGGTCGAGCATCCGCTTGGCATGCAGGAGGTCCCAGCTTCAATCCCCGGCATCTCCAGTTAAAAAGGACCAGGCAGGAGGGGATGAGAGAGACCTCCACCTGAGACCCTGGAGATCTGTAAAGAGGAGCTGTGGCTCAGTGGCAGAGCACCTGCTTGGCATGCAGAAGGTCCCAGGTTCAATCCCTGGCATCTCCAGTTAAAAAGGACCAGGCAGGAGGTGACGGGAAAGACCTCAAGCCTGAGACCCTGGAGAGCTGTAAAGAGGGGCTGTGGCTCAGTGGGAGATCATCTGCTTGGCATGCAGGAGGTCCCAGGTTCAATCCCCGGCATCTCCAGGTAAAAGGACCAGGCAGCGAGTGGTGTGAAAGACCTCCACCTGAGACCCTGGAGAGCTGTAAAGAGGGGCCGTGGCTCAGTGGTTGAGCATCCACTTGGTATGCAGGAGGTCCCAGGTTCAATCTCCAGTTTAAAG
The DNA here is from genome assembly GCF_001447785.1 of Gekko japonicus. Taxonomy (NCBI): domain Eukaryota; kingdom Metazoa; phylum Chordata; class Lepidosauria; order Squamata; family Gekkonidae; genus Gekko; species Gekko japonicus. Next base: position 236,968 of record NW_015173149.1, on the reverse strand, counting down.
AATGAGGCAGTAGGTGATGAGAAAGACCAGAGATCCTAGATAGCCGCTGCCAGTCTGAGTAGACAAGACTGATCTTGATGGACCAACGGTTCTGATTCAGTATCAGGAAGCTTCATGAGTTCACCACCAGACCTAGCTCTGGCCACCTCAGGGGGGCAGGTATCCTGTGGGAGGGACCGGAGGGCGAGCCTGTGCCATTCGATTTGCGTTTCTATCAATGTCTTTATTTCCATCATTTGGACCCTGCCTTTCTCCCCAGTGAAGACCAGTGTTCCCTCTAAGCCGACTTAGTGTGAGCTAGCTCCGTTTTTTAGCCTCCAGCTCACAGTTTTGTCTGAGCTCGGGAAGGAGGGCTCCAGAGCAGACTAATTGATGCAGCAGCCAAATCGCTCGCTCACAACTTTAATGACAGTAGCTCACAAAGTAGAATTTTTGCTCACAAGGCTCCACAGCTTAGAGGGAACAGGTGGCACGCATCATTCTCCTCCGTTTTATCCTCACAACGACCTTGCGAGGTAGGTTAGGCCATGACAGTATGTGACTGGCCCAAGGTCACCCGGTGAGCTTCCATGGCGAGCTCCCATGACCTGGATGGCCCAGGCTCACTCATTCTCATCAGATCTCGGAAGCTAAGCAGGGTTGGCCCTGGTTAGTATTTGGATGGGAGACCGCCAAGGGAAGTCCAGGGTCGCTACGCAGAGGCAGGCCATGGCAAACCACTTTACCTATTGCCTTGAAAGCCCTATGGGACTTTATGGACGGAGATGGTTTGCCATTGTCTGCCTCTGTGTAACAACACTGGACTTCCTTGCTGGTCTCCCATCCAAATAACAGAAATTTGTATTTTTATAAACAAACACCTGACAAACAAACAACAAATCACATAAAAATTGGGGTAACATATCCATCATTGTTTTTAACTATTACGTTACCTCCTACATTGTCTCGTTTAGAATTTCATACTTGTCACCAGCGCTATTTTTGGGCAGGAACGCACAGGAACGGAGTTCCGGCTGGCTCCTGAGTTGGCCACGCCCAGCAGGAACTCATTAGCCTAACAGGCCACACCCAACAGCAGACACTCATTAGGATTGGCTACATTAGGGGTGTGTGGCCTAACATGCAAAGGAGTTCCTGCTACAAAAAAAGGCCCTGGGTTTGGACAACAAACAAGGTAAACAGAATAAGAAGAAAAAGGTGGGTGTGGCTGGATGACCACACTTTTGGTAACATGTGGGATGTGGCCTAATATGCTAATGAGCTTGCTGTCAGGGGTGTGGCCTAATATGCTAATGGTTTCTGTTGTTGGGTATGGCCTATTATGCTAATGAGTTCCTGCTGGGCTTATTCTACAAAAATAGCCCTGCTTGTCACCTTACGTTTTTACGTAAATACTTCGCATTGTAGTTGAAAATATAATTTGTATCATCCTCTAATTCGGTTATGTTCCATATAGTTCATTTATTGTATGCTTCCAAACGCTTGTAAAATCTCGACTGTGTATTTTCAAAAGTTTCCTCCTCTCGTCCTCTCAAAATTTAAAGTTAACTTATCCGTCTCTGCAGTCTCAAGCGTTTTATTGACAATTTCTTCTCTGGATGGTACCTTTGTTTTTTCTCCAATATTTAGCATATCATATTCTTGCGGTTGTCAATATATGCATAATAAGATAAAAGTCTTGTTCTTTTACAGGTATATAAGGTACAATGCAGCCTAACATTTTTTGTAACATTTGTCTCCCATCCAAATACTGACCAGGGCCGACGCTGCTTCGCTTATGGGATGTGATGAGATTGGGCTCGCCTGGGCCGTCCAAGTTGGGGCGGTGGCATTTTAGCAGCCCGTTTTGGCCAGCGTTTGGCAGCGGCGGCGGAACCCTCATGTGACTCACTGACCTCCCCCAGGTTGAGGATCTGAGCCCTGTTGTTGTTCAGTCACACAGTCGAGTCCAACTCTTTGCGACCCCATGGACCAGATCACGCCAGGCCCTCCTGTCTTCCGCCGTCCTCTGACATTTGCTCAATTTCATGGTCGTTGCATCTATGACACTGTCTAACCATCTCATCCTTTGCCGTCCCTGTCTTCTTTGACCTTCAATCTTTCCCAGCATCAGGGTCTTCTTCTCCAGGGAGTGCTCCCTTCTCATTGGGTGGCCAAAGTATTTGAGCTTCATTTCATTATCTGGCCTTCCAGGGAACAGTCAGGGTTGATTTCTTTTAGGATTGACTGATTTGATCTCCTTGCAGTCCAAGGGACTCTCAAGAGTCTTCTCCAGCACCATAGTTCAAAAGAATCTATTCTTCGGCACTCGGCCTTCCTTATAGTCCAACTCTCGCAGCCATACATGACTACTGGGAATACCATTGCTTTGACCATGCAGACTTTTGTTGAGCCCTGACAGATGCTAAATTTTACATCCCTGCAGACTTCGAGGGGTTCAAATCAGCCACAGGCTCACAGCCTAGGCAAAAGGTGGGCAGTTCACCGGTCTCGACGTGGCAGCAGAAAACACCCGTTCCCAATGTTTACGAAAAGAAACCTCTGTCTTCATGTTGTATTGGAAGGAGAGTTTACAGTGTGTGGACAGGATGGAGCAGAAGGCTCAGGAAGATGGCTGCCGCCAGGACGACCACTTTATAAGCAACTTTAAGCTGCCGGGTTCCTTCCCCCGGGAACGGTGAGGATTGTATGATCCACAGTGGATTCTCATCAAGCATGATCGAGGGTTACAAGATTAGGCGTGCGATAGAGCAGGTAGAGAAAGAAGTACTTTTCTCCCTTTCTCACAAGACAAGAACTCGTGAGGCACTCCATGAAACTGCTGAGCGGTTGGGTTAGAACGGATAAGAGGAAGTGCCCAGCTCGAGCGTGTCCAGAAGAGGGCAGCCAGGATGGTGAGAGGGTTGGAATCCAAGTCTTATGAGGAAAGGATGAAAGAGTTGGGTCTGTTTAGCCTGGGAAAGAGAAGGCTTAGAGGGGACACGATTGCAGTCTTCAAGTATTTGAAGGTCTCTCATGTAGGAGCTGGGGTGGCTCAAGTGGTTAAGACACTGAACTGCAGGCTGTGGAAGGTCAGTAGTTCAGCAGTTCGAGCCCCGAGTGCCGCATGATGGAGTGAGCTCCCGTCTCTAGTTCTAGCTCCTGCCAACCTAGCAGTACGAAAGCAAGAAATTGCAAGTAGATAAATAGGGACCACTTTGGTGGGAAGGTAACAGCGTTCCGTGCGCCTTGGTGTTTAGTCATGCTGGCCACATAACCACGGAAACGTCTTCGGACAGCGCTGGCTCTTCGGCTTGGAAACGGAGATGAGCACCTCAACCCTAGAGTCGGATTCGACTGGCTTTCGAGCAAGGGAACCTTTACCTTTTACATGTAGAAGAGGGAGCTCCTGATTGCCAGACTAGATCTAATGGGTGGAAATTACAAGGGAGTCATTACCAGCTAAATATCAGGAGAAACTTCCTAACTGTAAGAGTGGTTGAGCAGTGGAACAGTCTGCCTCGGGAGGTGGTGGATGCTCCTTCGCTGGACATACCCATCTTTCGGCTATGTAGGGTAGGTATGTAGGGCTATCCTTCAGCTATGCTCCTGCAGAGTGCAGGGGGTTGGACTAGATGACCTGCAAGGTCCCTTCCAGCTGTTAACATTCTATGATCCTATGATTCTACGATAAGTCCTTCTTCACCCAAAGAGTGATGAACATGTGGAATTCACTGCCATAGGAGGTGGTGGCGGCTACAAGCACGGACGGCTTCAAGAGGGAATTGGATAAACATCTGGAGCAGAGGTCCATCAGTGGCTCTTAGCCACAAGGTATAGATAGGAACTCTCGGTCTGGGGCAGATGATGCACTGTATTCTTGGTGCCTGGGGGAGGCCACAGTGGGAGGGCTTCTAGTGTCCTGGCCCCACTGGTGGACCTCCTGATGGCACCTGGTATTTTTGCCACTGTGTGACACAGCGTGTTGGACTGGATGGGCCGTTGGCCTGATCCAACACTGGCTTCTCTTATGTTCTTATGTCTGGGGCAAGGGATGCTCTGTCGTCTTGGTGCTTGGGGGG
>NW_015173149.1:227194-231904 GCF_001447785.1 Gekko japonicus | reverse complement strand
ATAATGTCATATGGTCTACCCTCCAAAGCAGCCATTTTCTCCAGGGGAAACTGATCTCTGTCATCTGGAGATCAATTGTAGCAGTGGGAGATCTCCAGGTCCCACCTGGAGATTGGCAACCCTAGGGGAAAGTCAGCTGCACAGCAGGGGGTTGAAGAGAATGGTTTGATGGGTGCTGGGCCAAGATTGGCAACAATAGTTCCCCAGGAGCAAATAGCTGGGTTGGAGGGTGGAGTCTATGGCACTGTAACCTGTCTGAGGTCCCCCTCTCCGGCCTCCACTCCTCAAATCTCCAGGATTTTCCATACCTAAAGCTGGCAACTTTATCTCCTCCCCTCTCAGTAGCCTCTTATTTTGCCTTAAATTGGTTTTGATGCCAGCAGAGTGAGAAAATGCCAGAGGCTCTGGGTGGGTGCCTCATCGTAAATGCACCAAACAATTCCTAAAGATTTGCCAAAACACTACTCTGTTGATAAATTGCAGCACTTTGAATTAGCACCAGAGCTTTAAGAGCTCTCCAGCTGTCACCTGGAGACTGGCAACAGCTTGTTTGGAGGGTGGGGAGTATGGCATTGTATCTGTCTGAGGTCCCCCTCTTCCTCCTCCTCAGACCCCACCCTCAGCAGGCTTCATCCCTAAAATATCCTGGTATTTTCCAACCTGGAGTTGGCAACCCTATGTCCCCCCCCCAGCCTCTGCCTAGAGAAAGGGCAGTCTTTCCCTGCAGTGGGAACGAAAGCAGCTGCCATCATTCTCCTCTCCCCCTATGAGGTATGTTAAGGTTGAAAGTGTGTGAATGGTCCATAATCCCCCAGGCAGCTTTTAAAACATGATCCTGGGACCTACACAACCCCAGACATTCCAACTGCCTTGCGAGGGGGGGGGGGAGTATGAGGTGTGGAATGGAGTGAAGTCCAATCAGCTTCCATATGCAAAAGACCTTGAAGGTTCCATATGCAACTGACATTCCAACTGCCTTGCGGGGAGGGGGGTGAGTTTGAGGTGTGGAATGCAGTGAAGTCCAATCAGCTTCCATATGCAAAAGACCTTGAAGGTTCCATATGCAACTGACATTCCAACTGCCTTGCGGGGAGGGGGGTGAGTTTGAGGTGTGGAATGCAGTGAAGTCCAATCAGCTTCCATATGCAAAAGACCTTGAAGGTTCCATATGCAACTGACATTCCAACTGCCTTGCGGGGAGGGGGGTGAGTTTGAGGTGTGGAATGCAGTGAAGTCCAATCAGCTTCCATATGCAAAAGACCTTGGAACGCTGGGGGGGCATGCCTTTAAAAGCAGACTGACACTGTTTGCCCAAAGCCAGAGCACTCACCCAGAGCCTCTTTCTAGATCCCGTTGTATTTATTTCCACAACGGGCCTTATTTCTAGTTCAATTATATATAAGGAGAGATACCAGGCAGACTTTGTCGTATTTCCTTAGAGGAAGAACGGGTGATGTAAACATCTGTGGTGTCAAGGCTGGAGGGATGGACTCGGGTTTGGATCCCTCCTTTGCCGTGGAACTTGCCGGGTGACCTTGGCTCAACTGTTCTCTCTCGGCCTCGCCTACTTCAGGGGGGTGTCAAGGGGATCAAACAGAGAAGGGGGGGGTCCACCCTGGGCAGGATAAAAACACATCAGACAGACCGAGAGGTAAAAGGTAAAGGGTTTCCCTTGCTTGAAAGCCAGTCGAATCCGACTCTAGGGATGCAGTGCTCATCTCCGTTTCCAAGCCGAAGAACAGGTGCTGTCCGAAGACTTATCTGTGGTCATGTGGCCGGCATTGACTAGACGCCGAGGCGCACGGAACGGTTACCTTCCCACCAAAGCGGTATCTAATTGCAATTTCTTGCTTTTGAACTGCTAGGTTGGCAGGAGGTGGGGCCAAGCCGTCATGCAGCAGTAGAGCCACCGCAGGGAATCCCTAAATCAGCCGCAGCGTGGGAACTGGGTGCAGCTGCTCAAAGGGAAACGACAGCCTGAATGGGCCAGTGAAAATACCCCTTGAAAAGACCACCCGGAAAAATTATTCTCCCTACCTCGAACAAAAAGTTCAAAGCCATTTCTTCGCTGGGACAGGCGTGCACGGTCAGCCCTTTCACAGACACCCCCTGGGGGCCTTCCACGACAGACATCGGAGCCCCAGGAGCATGGGGAGTCGAGGACAAGAGGTCGAAGATGGTCTCGTTGTGGATCTCCATGTAAGACACTCGGATGGTCATGAACTGACTGGAGTGCTCCTCTATGGCCTTGAACACCTGGAGACAAAGTCATGTTCAGCTCCACGAAAACACCTGTCAGAAGGTGATGCAGAAGTCGTCTGGGCTCTGCCAAAGAGGCAGGAGGACTTGCGGGTGAGGGGTGCAACCCAGTGGGACATTCACGGTGCAATTTGGACGCTGTCCTGCATAGGGAAGAAGCGTGAGACCGCCCCCCCAGCCCTGCCAGCCTCGGGCAGGAAATGCCAGGGATCGAACCGAAGCCGCTGCCCAAGGGGCAGAACGGAGTTGGTATCACATAGATTCCTTCTCCTGAAGCTACAAAGCACCCCCAAGAGCTTTCCCCTCCATTTTCTGCTGCAGCCAGGCCGGCATGTCTCTGCGCCTGGTACGACTGGTGGCGTCGGTGCTGCCCTGGTTCATGCAGACACCTGGGGCAAGAGGCATAGTCCAAAAACAGTCCGGGTCAAAACACAGTTTAAGACAAAAGAGAGGGGGGAACTTAACCCAAAATGAATTAAATTAAGAACCAAGCGGTTAAGGAAATCAGAATATAAGGGCCCGATAGTTCTGCGTCTAAAACTGAAGCATAAATATGATCGACTATGCAAAAATATACGTGTATTTATTACAATTGTAATTTAAAAATACTAATAGCTCCTGCCAGCCTAGCCGTTTGAAAGCAAGAAACTGCAAGTAAATAGGTACCGCTTCGGTGGGAAGGTAACAGCATTCCGTGCGCCTTGGTGTTTAGTCATGCCAACCACATGACCACGGAGACGTCTTCGGACAGCGCTGGCTCTTCAGCTTTGAAATGGAGATGTCCACCGCAACCCTAGAGTCGGACTCGACTGGCTTTCGAGCAAGGGAACCTTTACTTTTACCTAATTTAATAATGCACTATTATATTACTATTGGCTCCAGACTGCATCTTAAATTTTTTGGATCAGGAGAGAAAGGTAAACAATGGAACCATTTTTCAAGGGACGTGTACCTGACCATTGCTGCAAGTTATTTAAAATGAGACCTCAGATGTATATCTCTGCCTTAGGTCAGATATTGACTACAAAACCATTTCACCTTGGTCTAAGTTTAAGAAATGACTGTATTACTGCGATGTCTGGAGCCACCCCTTGAACACTGTTTGACCACTAAGGAAGGCCAGTTGGCCAAAACGTGTTTGGGTCACGGTCAGTAATGGTCTATCTTTGAGATTAATGTATGATTTTATTCTGAACTGAAGCTATTACTTGGGCCTATATTTGTTTGTCTTGACTTTGTAATAAATACATGTCTATTTGCTTCAGTTTTAGACACAGAAATATCGGGCCGTTATAGTCTAATTTCCTTAACCTTTTGGTTCTTGATTCAAAACACAGCTATTCAAAAGTCCAAGCATCAAACCAGAAGGTCCGATCCAAAGAGCACAAGCCAGGTCACAGTCCACAACGTCAAAGCACACAGACGTCTAAAGCACAGACAAGAATCATGAACAACTCACTTCCACACTGGCTCCACCTTTTCTAGCTGCTTTTAGCAGGAGTCACTCGAGACCAGGCGCGACACCTCAACCTGCTGAGTCAGGCAGGGAAAGGTGCAGGCCCCAAGTGGTTGAGCAGCCTACAGGGCTCTCGGCCCTGATCCTGCAATCACTCCAGCTCAAAAGTAGAAGAAGAGATTGGATTCATACCCCGCCCTTCACTACCCAAAGGTGTCTCAGAGCGGCTTACAAACGCCTTTACCTTCCCCTCCCCACAACAGGCACCCGGTGAGGTAGGTGGGGGCTGGGAGAGCTCTGACAGAACCTGCTCTTTTTCAAGGACAGCTCTGACAGAACTATGGTTTGCCCAAAATCACCCAGCCAGGTGCAAGTGGAGGAGTGGGGAATCAAACCCGGTTCTCCCAGATTAGAGTCCGCGCACTTAACCACGACACCAAACTGGCCCACCACGCACTGCAGCGCTGCTCCTGCGCTTCCCTCCAGGCCCGCCTTCTCCTGCATTCCAAGGGCTCTGGCAAACGCGGGGGGTGAGGCTGGTGGCTGCTTGGGCTTCCAATCCCAGGCTGCGGGCCTGAGGGCATGGCATGCTGACTGCAGGCTGAAACTCCCCATCGGCACCTGATGGAGTCTTCACTTTGTCTGGTGGGTCTTCCTGTAGACCCTTCCCAGATTGACAACCCTCTGAGCTGTGAAAGAAGAACACCTGTTTGGCTTCTGCCATAAAGAGGCCATGTTGTGAGAATGGACTCGCATCCGGGGGCAGCCCCCACCCCATCCCCAACCAACAACAGGACCGGTATCCAGGTTTCCGTGGTGGGCCCTGGTCAACAGAGCTTCACTTAGTGAGCGCTTAGTATCTATCGCCATAAAAGAATAAAGTTGCCAGTTCCCCCTTTACTGCAGTGTGAAGAAGAAGAAGAAGAAGAAGAAGAAGAGATTGGATTTATATCCCGCCCTTCACTACCCAAAGGTGTCTCAGAGCGGCTTACAAA
>NW_015173149.1:211401-227110 GCF_001447785.1 Gekko japonicus | reverse complement strand
CAAGAACAGCTCTTATCAGAACTACGGCTTGCCCAAGGTCACCCAGCCAGGTGCAAGTGGAGGAGTGGGGGAATCAAACCCGGTTCTCTCAGATTAGAGTCCGCGCACTTAATCACGACACCAAACTGGCTCACTGAAGTCTGCAACGTGAAAAACTGAAGTCTGCAACGTGAAAAAAGCAGTACAATTATTTCCCAGCAGGGGTGGGTCTCCGCATCTGCCCACCAGCACTGACCTACAGGCTGCTATGAACTTGATTCCAATCCGTTCCACTGTCACCCCAGCTGTGACGCAACCAACTAACAACCACAGGGTGGCAGGAACCCTGCATCATCAGAGAGAAAGCGCTTTATGGATTCCTTCCTCTTCTATACCTGTGCGTTGTGCTCTGGATTATATTTAAATTAATTAATCTATTTATTAATTTAATATCCCGCCCTCCCCGAAGGCTCAGGGCGGCTAACAAGGGCATAAGTGCCAGGTTAAAAAAATAAAACAATATAAAATTACAGTAATACAATATAATACAATCAGGGCTATTTTGGGGCAGGAACGCACAGGAATGGCGTTCCGGCTGGCTTCAGAGTTGACCACGCCCACTACAGCCAAAACCTCTGCATGCGTGGCTACAGAGGGAAGGCCTGGAGGGCCTGGAGGTCGGCTTGCCCGGGCTCCCAGGCAAGCCAAGGGAAGGCATGGGGTGTGTGGCCTAATATGCCAATAAGCTGTGCTGCCAGGGGTGTGGCCTATTATGCTAATTAGTTTCTGTTGTTGGGTGTGGCCTATTATGCTAATGAGTTTTTGCTGGGCTTTTTCTACAAAAAAAGCCCTGAATACAATTAATAAAATATCGGTGCTCCAGTAATCACTCCACTCATAAAACTAAGATGGTGTTCTGGAGATGTTCTAGTAGAACAGCAGCAATATATGTCCCCGCAGCCCTGTCATCCGCCAGGAACGTCTCGCACCCCCGATGACACCCGCTCAAGCGGTGGTAAAAGTGCGGCGATGGAAAGAGCGGTGGTGGAATAATGGTGGCGGCGGCTCCTACTCAAAAGCCTGGCGAGAGGCTCCGTCTTACAGGCCCTGCGGAACTGCACAAGGTCCCGCAGGGCCCGGATCTCTTCTGGGAGCTCGTTCCACCAGGTAGGAGCCGCCACCGAAAAGGCCCTGGCCCTGGTGACAGCCAGTTTGATGTTCCTGGGGCCTGGGATATCCAGGAGGTTTTGATTCCCCGACCGTAGTGCCCTTGGGGGGACATGCGGGGAAAGGCGGTCCCTTAGGTAGGCCGGACCCTGACCATAGAGGGCTTATAGGGGTTACCTGTTGAATAGCTCGGGGGATGATTCCTCGGTGCTCATAGTCCTGTGTTGTGCCCGTCATAGTGTAAGTCTTTCCAGCTCCTGTTTGCCCATAGCATATGATAGTACCTAGAAAAGTTTCCCAAACAAAGAAAGCCACAATGAATTTGAGTCATGTCTGGGACTGCCACCAAAAGGGGGCAGCTTGTCTCCCACGGGGCTAGGGGGTTAGTGACCTCACCGTTCCCGGCCAATCTGTGCTGTGCACAGCTACTTCTGTTGCAAGAGCAGTTTCCCCCCTCAATTTAGCCCAAGGGAGAACAATGTATATTTGAGCAGAAACTGGTGGTGCCACCCTTGGGCTAAATTCAAGGGGGAAGCTGCTTTTGCAACATAAGTAGCTGTGCACAGCACAGACTGGCCAGGAACTAGTGCAGTCACTAACTATTTCCCCTCACTCTCTGAAATAATGTCTCGTTATTATAAAAAAGTTATTTTGCTTTTTGTAAAAATACAGCATTACGTGCCTAGTTCCCTTCCTGAAGCACGAAGGGAAGGGCAAGAAAGTCTATTGAACCAGCATTCAACTCATTGGCCAACACTTCAGCCAAATAAGCTGCACTGCGAGCTACTGGGAAGGCAAGGGGATGCTGAGCTGAGCAGCTGGGGAGGAAACATGTGCACAGAGTTCAGATCTGTATGCATATCTGTGCTTACACCTCGGGGCCACTGCAAAGAAGGCCCTGCTGCATCCCATAACAGTATGCACTGAGTTCACACTACACAGGGCGGTGTAGCGGTTAAGAGCAGTGGATTCTAATCTGGAGAACTGGGTTTGATTCCCCAATCCTCCTCCCCATGAAGCCAGGTGGGTGACCTTGGGCCAGTCACAGTTCTCTCAGAATTCTCTCAGCCCCAACTGCCTCACAAAGTGCCTGTTGTGGGGAGAGGAATGGAAGCATATTGTAAGCCGCTTTGAGACACCTTCAGGCAGAGAAAAGCAGGGTATAAAAACCAACTCTTCTTCTCTTTCATTATGCTGTATTAGCAGATGGGGGGGCATTAAATCGCTGGGTAATATGTTGGCCGCTGTATGTGCCCTTCAACCTTACCCCAGTGCTGACAGAAATGCCCAGAAAAGGCAGATGACCGTGGGGACCAGATACAGGTTCTCACAGATAAGGCTGTTACAAAGGGGAGAGCGAATCAAGAAGTGGCTAGATGAATGCTAGCAGAGAGCAGGAATAAATGGACAGTTCTTGCAATGGACGAAAGCAAGCAGCGCAATCACACAAGGATCGGTACTGGAGCCGGTGCTACTATAAAGGTAAAGGTCTCCCTTGCTCAAAAGCCAGTCGAATCCGACTCTAGGGTTGCGGTGCTCATCTCCGTTTCAAAGCCGAAGAACCAGCGCTGTCCGAAGACGTTTCCGTGGTCATGTGGCCGGCATGACGAAACACCAAGGCGCACGGAATGCTGTTCCCTTCCCACCGAAGTGGTCCCTATTTATCTACTTGCAATTTCTTGCTTTCGAACTGCTAGGTTGGCAGGAGCTGGAACTAGAGACGGGAGCTCACTCCGTCATGCGGCACACTTGGGTCTTGAACTGCTGAACTACTGACCTTCCCCAGCCTGCAGTTCAGCGTCTTAACCACTTGAGCCACCGTTTGTAAATCATCTGGATTTTGGCGTAAGCCGTGTAGCAGCCAACTTTGCAGATGACACAAAATTTTGCAGGTTGGTGAAAATCAAGGAGGATCCCTCTAAACTGGGCGAGCGGGCCACAAGGTGGCGAATGAAGTTCAGTGCTGGGAACTACAAGGTGATGAACACTGGAACAACAACAAAAAAATCCTAACCTCAAATATATGCTGTAGGGTTCTGCACCGGTTGAGACCAAGAAGGAAAGAGATCCTGGGGCTGTGATGTGAAAATGCTGACTCCGCATGCGGCAGCAATGAAGAAGGCGGACTCCGCGCTGGGGATGGAGTATGTGGACAGGAGGGCCTCCGCAAATCGGCTGAGGGCGCAACAACGGGGCAGTGAAGTTAATATACGTAAGTGCAAAGTGATGCACGCTGGAACAAGAAATCCTAAGTTAAAGTACACACTAATGTACTCTGAACTGGCTGAGACTGCGGTCGAATCTGCATTTGCATTTTTAAATCAGTTTCATGCTGCTGTGACGTCGTCTTTCTCTATGCTTGTTTGAATGTTGTTTGGAGGAGATTCTTTTAAAGCAGTGTGGAGGTGCAATGACAGCGGAGCCGCCTCTCTAAAGGACGACAAACATATGTGGATGTGCAAAAGTATGCTAGCACTGTTGAGGTGTGAAAACGACACCAAATGTAGACAGCTTTTTTTGAAGACGGAGTCAAAAGGCTGGGACACCGGTGGGAAAGACAAATGCAGATTCAGCCTGAGAGGGAGAGAGACCTTGGGGTCACAGCCGATAGCTCAACGAAAATGTCAACCCAGTGTGCCACAGCGGTGAAAAAGGCAAACTCTATGCTTGGGATTTTTAGAAAAGGGACTGAAAAATGAAACAGCCAATATTATAATGCCCCTGGACAGATCTATGGTGCAGCCTCATTTGGAACAGCGTGTGCAGTTCTGGTCGCCGTATCTCCAAAAGGACACTGCAGAGCTGGGAAAAGTACGTGGCCCCAGACGGAAGGAGACACCTCAGAGGTGACAGAGACTTGGGGCTTGCCAGTGCTAGATTGTCTCTCTTCACGGGAAGGATAGGAAGAGAAGGACTGGTGCACAAGGGGGATTAGGCAAACAGAGCTATATTCCCTAGGGAACAAGGTCCATTTCGAAGTGTCCACTTGGTACAGAACGTCTCGAAAGATTCCTCCTTGATGGCTGCCGTTACCATGCAGAGCTAACAACAGGCACATAGCTTGCACGAAGACTCAACGTAATGGATGACTGATCGAAAGTTGTAACTTTAAGAGTAAAGAGCGTACCCTGGAACAACAGCACTCAGGGTACATTACACAAGGGACAGAGGAATGTGAGTTTACACTTTCACTCTGTAACCTTGCTCAGTCCATTGCTGTGCAGGTTATGTGTGGGGATATTTCCTTTTGAATGATGGAATCCCCCCCCCCCAATAACCATGATACGCTCCATTTGAACATGTCGATAAAAGGCCACCGTGGTCGGCGAAGAGACTGCGAGATCTCCAGAAGTGCTCAAGTGTGGGAAGATGTTCTCACAAAGGCTGCTCGGAGCAAAAGCGGGGGGGGCGCAGGTGCCAGACAGAGCTTGTAAAAAGCACCGTGGATGGTGTAACAAACTTACTGACCAGCTGGTGGCAGGGGAGAGTGAGGACGCCCCCTGGGAGTCGGATTGTCTCAGGAGGGCAGCAGGCTGCTGGGCCCACGACCGCTGCTAAGCGTCCCTACCTCTCGGAGTGGCCAAAGCGGAACAGCGCCTGCAGGCCAGTGGGACATTCTGCAACATCGAGGGATTAAAATGTAGGATTCGTGGCCAGAGGACGTAGCGATGCCCACAAGCACAGACTGTTCTAAGAGAGGATTAGACAGACTCACGGGGGATAGGTTCATCAAGGGCTACTAGGAGCAGTGACTAAAGGGAACCTCCATTAAGAGAGGCAGCAAACCTCTGAACCCCAATGCTAAGCGGCAGGGCTTTTTTTGTAGCAGGGACTCCTTTGCATGTTAGGCCACACTCCCCTAATGTAGCCAATCCTAATGAGTGCCTGCTGTTGGGTGTGGCCTATTATGCTAATGAGTTCCTGCTGTTGGGTGTGGCCTATTATGCTAATGAGTTCCTGCTGTTGGGTGTGGCCTATTATGCTAATGAGTTCCTGCTGTTGGGTGTGGCCTATTATGCTAATGAGTTCCTGCTGGGCGAGGCCAACTTGGGAGCCAGCCGGAACTCCGTTCCTGTGCGTTCCTGCCCAAAAATAGCCCTGCTAAGCGGCAACATTAAGGGAAGGCCTCCATGTCCTGTTTGTTGGCCCGCCATTGCAACTGGTGGTCCACCACGTGAGACAGGATGCTGGACTAGAAGGGCCACTGTTCTGATCCTGCAGGTCCCTTCTGATGTTCTTTAAAATGTACCATTATATCCATTGAGAGCTTGGGAGACCAGGTCTCTGGCTACCGTGTCGTAAACCAGCTCTTGTGCCGCGTGGTGAAGGATGCCATCCAGTTTAAAAGACCAGTCTGTCTGTTTGTTGTTGACGACCCCCTTTGAACGGTCTCTCTCAATGTAGAAATTGATCGTCTGGGAAAGGAGAAAGAGGCAACCTGGTTATTGGCTAGCCTAAAAATACAAAACAGGAGAATGTAAGAAATGGTTTGCTCTACTGGAGAAGAAATGAGGTACCATCTAGAGAAGAAATCATAAACAAATTGCTTGAGACTGCAGGAATGATCAATCAACTTTATTGCTGAGAGGACAAACTGAAGCAAGTTTTGAAAATACACGGTCAAGATTTTACAAATGGATTGAAGACGACAATCAATAAAATGTACTGACATACAACCCACCTAGAAGGAGCAAAAACCGTTCTTTTAATTCTATGCAAAAGACGTATACAAAATACAAGGTGGAACGTAGAAAATAAATAACTAAATATTGTATGGGATACCCAAACAGACAATTTAATGATGTAACGGTAACCCCCCAATTATGTATACATGTTTGTTTGTGTTATGTTTGTCTTTTACAAAATAAAAACAACTCTATGAAGAAATGGTTTGCTCACTGAGAACAGCAGTGTTCCCTCTAAGCTGTGGAGTCTTGTGAGCAAAAATTCTACTTTGTGAGCTACTGGCATTAAAGCTGTGAGCCAGCGATTGGGCTGCTGCATAAATTAGTTTGCTCTGGAGCCATCCTTCCTCAGCGGAGACAAAAATGTGTGAGCCGGAGGCTAAAAAAATGTGAGCTAGCTCACACTAACTCAGCTTAGAGGGAACACTGCTCCTGGCCTCGATTCAGACCCAGATCAGAAATCCCAGTTTGGTGCTAACAAACCGTAGTTGGTCTATCTGCATTCAGACCTCACAGACAGAATCATAGAATCACACAGAGTTGGAAGGGGCCAACCAGGCCATCTAGTCTAACCCCCTGCTCAATGCAGGATCAGGCTAGAGTCTCTGTTCTCAAAAGTGGGCAGTGCAGTGTCTCTGCAAGCTCACACAGCACAGCACAAAAACAACAGCCCTTCTTTGCTGGTTGTACCCAGCATCTAGGACTCAAGAGGCATCCTGCCCCTGTACATGGAGCTAAAGATAACAATACAGGGGTTGCAGTATCAAAAACTAATAACAACAGAAATACTGCAATTGTGCATACATATATTCATATTTTTTTAATAATCCTATGAGAATTCAAAAACATATAAATTCAGTATAACATTAATTTCATGTCTTTACAGATAATAACAAATGATGAAATGATGGACGAAACTCTCCGGAATAGCTTCCGTTTCGTGAGCCTTCTTCTTACATCAATCAGCCTATTAAATACATTTTACAGTCAATGTTCCATCAAGGAAT
Source organism: Gekko japonicus (assembly GCF_001447785.1). Taxonomy (NCBI): domain Eukaryota; kingdom Metazoa; phylum Chordata; class Lepidosauria; order Squamata; family Gekkonidae; genus Gekko; species Gekko japonicus. The sequence continues at coordinate 220,272 of NW_015173149.1, read as the reverse complement.
ACACCAAACCTCAATTTCAAAATGTTACCACCACTTCATACATACAATTGTTGTAAAAGATTTATTGGTAAACATGTAATGAGAAAATGGTAAAAATTTATTGTAGAAAGTCTATGAAGTGAAGAAGACAACTGATCGTATGTATGAAGTGGTGGTAACATTTTGAAATGTAAAATGCATTTAATAGGCTGATTGATGTAAGAAGAAGGCTCACGAAACGGAAGCTATTCCGGAGAGTTTCGTCCATCATTTCATCATTTGTTATTATCTGTAAAGACATGAAATTAATGTTATACTGAATGTATATGTTTTTGCCTGTACACGGAGCTTCCACGTGGATATCATGGCAAACAGCTGCCACCACTTCCTGTCGAAATTAATTCCATACTTCAACTATGTTTCTTTTCAGAACTACAGCCAATCTGCTTTGCTGGGCAACCCGGGAGGCAGACAAATGTGCTTCTCTCCACACTACTTACAAGCAGTGTTCCCTCTAAGCTGAGTTAGTGTGAGCACAAAGAGCACTGCTCTTTGCCTAAGGACAATTCTGCTGAGGACACTTTGGCTAAACAATCATAGGAAGGCACTTTCTGGACCGGAAATCATTACCAGTGAAACACTACTTGGCATGTGATTGCATCTTTGGAGGCCTCATTTGTACTTTTATTCTGTGCCTAGTGGTTTCATTTTGGAACAATTTTCATCTGCGGCCCCCAGCCACAGAGGCAGGGCTGGGGTTGAAAATGGCCCGTGGAACCGCCCGCCACTGCAGCAGCCGGCGCCCCCGGCCTCAGCCCACCGCCCAAGACCACCACCCGTTGGGGGCTGCTGCTTTTCCCGCTCCCGGGAAGCAGGGGGGCTTTTGGCAGGGGGCACCGGGCACTCTAGGCGAATGCCTAGTTCGCCTAGTGAGCAAGCCGGCCCTGGGGGGACGGACCGATCTGTTGATAGGTAATTGATGGGGGGGGGGGGGGGGGGGGGAGAACCACGGGCAAAAAAAGACACGCGGCGGCGGGATCACATAGGTCCCCTGAGCCCCCGCGCACTTCCTCCCTGGCATGATCAGATGCTGGGGGGAAGCCACTGAAGAGGGAGGGAGGCAGCCAAACTGCGCATGTGTGCGCATGCGCAGTTCGGTCGGGAGGCTGGATTGCTGCGGAGGACGAGCGCACCAGCGATCCCATAGCTTTGCTGTGGTGCTCCAGGTAAGTTCTAATCTGTAGGAGGTCCTTTTTTACAGCGGGTTTTCCGGGTGTAGGGACGGATCGGGGACGGGTGCGTGCCGCTTCCCAGATGTTGCAGTGAGATTGCGCCCATTTGCTGCGCCCCCAATCCGTCCCTCTTCCGGGCCAAAATCTCCCGTGTGACCGGGGCCATATATTTAGCTTTTATTGTTGGCCCTCTTTTCTATTTGACTAACCTTTTCAGGTTCTGGCTACATGGGACTGTAGCACACAAAATAAATGAAAACTGTCATGTCTGCTGACCGCCACCAGGGGCCAACGAATACTCCTGAGCTCTATACAAACAATAGGGACTAGGCTCCTAGTCTCTTCACTTGGGAACCAATAGGACCGTGGCGGGAGATTTGAACCCACCAACGGGACCTAGGGGGGTGTCCCTCAGGTGTGTATACAGTTGGCCATCCGGCCAGTATTCTGTGTTCTTGTTGTGTACCAGTAAACCATGCTGATCACTGCATCCGTCTCTGTGGTTTCTACATACGTCTAACCCACTACACTTCAAAAACCTTGCACCTCTGCCTTCACTACATAAAACTGATGGCAATCTTAAGCAGGTCTACTCAGAGTCCCACTCAAGTCTATTCAATGGGCCTTACTCCCCAGGAAAGTGCTCTGAGGATGGCCCTGTGCTTCCCTATGTCCACACTGGTCACAGCCACCGTGAAAATGCATTTGTCAGTGCCGTCCAAGGAAAAAGACCCTCTGCTCTTTTTTTTACCGTCTCTTACCTGATTGTCCGCCCCAAGCTTGATCATATCTTGTGAGAAGTCAGCCGATGGCCTGAGTCGTGCAAATGCGTTCACCCTTTTCATGGAGGCACACATCGTGTCAAAGGCTGGAACGGGCAAACGGGAAAGGAAAGTCAAAGTTTTGCTTTTCCTAAGGGCCGATTCATCCCAAAGCTTAAAGCTACAGCTGGCAACAACGAAGTGAACGGTATTTATGACAAAACTTGCCGTTGCTTTCAGATCAGAAGCGATCACCTACCCCATGACACACTGACACACACAAAGGTGCAATTCTGGGTCTATTTACATGGGACTAAGTTTCTGTGTAATTCCTTGGTAGAAAAGAACACACAGCACGATCTTACGTTCTACAGAGGGTGGCTAGCAGTCTCCTGGGATTACAACTGATATCCAGGCAACAGAGATCAGGTCCCCTGGAGAAAACAGCCAGTGCGCGTTCCCACCTCCTTGCCGTCTAAGGAGAACAAAGGCCACGGGAAGAGAGCTGTAAACTCGAATCCTCGCGCCTCTGTGTGCTGGAAATGACTGTTAATCAGCCAGTCACAGGGATGCTGTGGCAGGGCTCTTTTTGTAGCAGGAACTCCTTTGCATATTAGGCCACACACCCCTAATGTAGCCAATCCTCCAAGAGCTTACAGAGCTCTTCTTACAGGGGCTACTGTAAGCTCTTGGAGGATTGGCTACATTAGGGGTGTGTCGCTTAATATGCAAATGAGTACCTTCTACAAAAAGACTTCAATTCCCAGGGACCACTGCTCTTAAAGATATATGGCAGTTCTACTTAACTACAGTTAAAGGCTGGCTGGGGGCAGCACAGGTGTTATAGCTCACTGCGGTTCATCCCCTACTCAGACGCCACCCCCACCAGTGTTCCCTCTAAACTGAGTTAGTGCGAGCCAGCTCACAGTTTTTTAGCCTCCAGCTCACACATTTTTGTCTTAGCTCAGAAAGGATGGCTCCAGAGCAAACTAATTGATGCCGCAGCCAAATCGCTCGCTCACAACTTTAAAGCCAGTAGCTCACAAAGAAGAATTTTTGCTCACAAGACTCCATAGCTTAGAGGGAACATTGACCCCCACCCCCAAATCTCCAGGAATTTCCCAACCTGGAGCAGGCCCCCTCATAAAACATCACACATGAACGCTACCGCTTCTGCTGCATAAGCCTACCCTCAAAGTGCACGCTGGTTTGGCCGTCATGGATTCACTACACATCCCAGGAAAGGTAAGTGGGGTAGGAAGGGGGAGGAGTGGTTCCCAAGAGACTCTCCAGATATTTACCCCCAATTACAGTTCTCAGAGTCCCTCAGGAAAGGACAGCCAAACAAATGGCACCCAACAATGTGTAAATTAATGCTTCACCAATTTACCAGAACACAAGCTGGGGAGCAAGGCTCGACGGCCTTGAACAGGGGCTTGCCCAAGTGACAGAGGTGGCTAAGCCTATCAGAACTACGAGCCATTAGTAAAGGTAAAGGTTTTCCTGACTCGAGAGCTAGTCGAATCCGACTCTTGGGGGCGGTGCTCATCTCCGTTTCCAAGCCGAAGAGCCAGCGCTGTCCGAAGACTTCTCCGTGGTCATGTGGCTGGCACAACTAGACGCCAAGGCGCACAGAACGCTGTTACCTTCCCACCGAAGCGGTAGCTATTTAGCTACTGGCGATTTCTTGCTTTCGAACGGCTAGGCTGGCAGGAGCTGGGGCCAGAGACAGGAGTTCACTCCATCACGCGGCACGAGGGTCTCGAACCACCGAACTACTAGCCTTCTGGTCTGCAGCTCAGCGCCTTAACCTCTGCGCCACCGCAGCCATTATGATGGCTAAAAAATGGAGCCTCCCTGCTCAGGAACAGCCTACCCCTATTTGTTAATTTCATTTGTACTCTTTTCTCCTGAATGGGATAAGAACATCAGGGAAGCCAATGCTGGATCAGGCCAATGGGCCATCCAGTCCAACACTCCATGTCACACAGTGGCCACAAATACCAGGGTCCACCAGGAGGTCCATCAGTGGGGCCAGGACACTAGAAGCCCCTCCCACTGTTGCCCCCCCAAGCCCCCTAAAGCGGCCTGCACTGTTCTCTCCTCCTCGGTTTTAACCCCACAACAACCACCCTGTGAGGTAGGCCATGCTGATAGCGTGTGACCGGCCAAAGAGCTCCCAGTGAACTTTTGCGGTTGGTACAAGTGGGGATGATTCGAGCCCAGGCCTCACCAAGACTAATCTGCCACACTGACTCTCCACCACCAGCAGACTGACTGCCAGACGCTTCCCTCCCTGGCCCGCCGCCTAAAAAAGGACCAACAGGCTAGACAAGCGTTTGCGCTTATCCAGCGGGCTTCTTCTTGCGGGCTTAACAGGTAAATGACAGCTGGGCTGATCGAGGACGGTGAACGGGCTTCGTCCTTCCGTCGGCGGGCACTAACCGCGGCCTCCTTCGATTCCCACCGCGGTGCTTGTGGGACGGCGGCGCGGTGGGCAATGAAGGCGAGCGACGGCGGTCGCCCCGGCGACGGGCCCTTCCGGCGCGCCGGTTGCCACGGCGACCGCCGCTTCCGGCACACGCCGGAAGTCCCCGGGGCATCGCCGCGGTACGGTGGCCGCGCGGAGCCAGGCGGCGCCCGACGCGGTGCTGGTGCTGCGGCGAGGCGAGAGGGTCAGACCCGGCCGGCCCGGGCGGGCGACGCGAGGCCGGCAAGATGCTGGAAGCGGCCGGGCCGGACCCGGAGCTCGACCCGGAGGACCTGGTGCACTTCTCGGTGGGGGACCTGCCCAGCCGGGGCTACGGGGTGATGGGCGAGATCCGGCGGCAGGGCAAGCTCTGCGACGTCACCCTCAAGGTAGCGCCCCCGCCCCGGGAAAGAGGGAGGGCGGCGGGTGGCCGGACAGACCCCGCAATCGCGGGCTGCGCGCGCGCGTGCACACCTTGGAATCCACATTGCACTTGCGTGCAAAGGGGGGAACGTTGCAAGCAGTTTGGTCGGGCAGGCTTTGTGTGGACTAGGGGAAGGTGCCTACCAATGTTCCCTCTACTCGTTATGCAGACTGGATACATCTTTAAAAAATTTTTTATGGCTTGAGCATTCTCAAATATATATATATATATGTATGGATACTTTTAAGGTCCTTCTAAAAAATATCTGGATTTATTATACGGTATATTATAGGTTACTACTCTAGTAGAACAAGTGGAAAATAACAAGAAAGTGACAAGGTAATAAGATGCTCCTGCTGACAAGTTGATAGAGGGCATTGTGTTAAAATGGATTTGCACTTACAGGCTGTATTAATGTTTAAATAGTAATCTTGTTTATGTATACTTGACTTATCTTTTAATAAAATCGTTTTTAAAAAAAAGTCTTGCGAGCAAAAATTCTATATTGGCATTAATTCTACTGGCATTAAAGCTGTGAGCGAGCGATTTGGCTGCTGCATCAATTAGTTTGCTTCGGAGCCCCTCCTTCCTGAGCTAAGAGAAAAGTGTGTGAGCTGGAGGCTAAAAAACTGAGCTAGCTCACACTCACTCAGCTTAGAGGGAACACTGGTGCCTACAAATGCGACCAGAGAGTGTCAGGCTTGTCCCCTTAGTGCATCTAAAGCCGTTTTAAATGAAGCCTTCTAGATGCAATGGCACTTGCAGCCATGAGAACGGCACACCTGTTCCACAGGCCTTGTGTCGTAGGGGAAGGGACAGAACAGATGCGGCCTGGGAGTGTGGTGTTTGGTCCCCTGGTGCATATCAAGCTGTTTTAAATAAACGAGCCAGTAAAGTCTTTTAAAATGAAACTGCACTTCCGTGCAAGGGGATGGTATGCCGTGGCAAGCGGTTTTGTGGGACGGGCTTTGTGGACGAGGGGAAGGTGCATAATTGATGCCACCAGAGAGTGTGGGCATTGTCCCCTAGTTCATCTAAAGCCATTTTTTTAAAAAGCGTTTGGAATAAAATTGCACTTGCATGTAAAGGGAATGGGACGCCGTTGCAAGCTGTTTTGTTAGGCAGTCTTTGAGGGGAAGGTGCCTACAGATGCGACCAGAGAGTGTCGGTTTTGTCCCCTGGTGCATCTAAAGCTGTTTTAAATAAATGAACCAGTAAAGCCTTTTAAATAGAATTGCACTTGCACGCAAAGGGGGATGGCACCCCGTTGGGAACAATTTGGTTTGACAGGCTTTGTGGACTAAGGGAAGGTACATATAGATGCAACCAGAGAGTGTGGGGTTTGTCCCCTTAGTGCATATAAAGCCATTTTTTAAAAAACCTTTAAAATAAAATTGCACTTGCATGCAAGGGGACGGCACGCTGTTACAAGTGATTTGGTTTGACAGGCGTTGTGTACGAGGGGAAGGTACCAATAAATGCAACCAGAGAGTGTGGAGATTGTCCCCTAGTGGATATAAAGCCATTTTTAAAAAGCCTTTTAAATAAAATTGCATTTGCATACAAGAGCAGTTTTGTTGGACAGGCATTGTGTACGAGGGGAAGATATAGATGCAACCAGAGAGTGTGGGGATTGTCCCTTAGTGCATATAAAGCTGTTTTAAGTAAGTAAACCAATAACGCTTTTAAAATAAAATTGGACTTGTATGCAAGGGGATGGCATGCCCTTACAAGCAATTTGGTTTGACAGGCTTTGTGGACTAAGGGAAGGTACGGATAGATGCAACCTGAGAGTGTGGGGCATATCCCCTGGTGCATATCAAGCCGTTTTAAATAAATAAACCCATGAAGCCTTTTAAATAAAATTGCCATTGCATGCTAGGGGACGGCACGCCGTTGCAAGCAGTTTTGTTGGACAGGCTTTGTGGACTAGGGGAAGGTGCATATAGATGCAACCAGAGATTGTGGGGTTTGTCCCCTGGTGCATCTAGAGCCGTTTTAAATAAATAAAGCCTTTTAAATGAAATTGTCCTTGCAGGCAAGGGGACAGCACGCCTTTTTGACGGGCTTTGTGTAGTAGCGGAAGGTATGTCTAGATGCAACTAGAGAGTGTGGGGTTTGTCCCCCTAGTGCATATAAAAGCATTTTAAATAAATAAACGAATAAGTGGATGGCACGCCGTTACAAACAATTTCATTGGACTTGCTTTGTGTATGATGGGAAGGTACATATAGATCACACCAGAGAGTGTGGGGTTTGTCCCGTAGTGCATCTAAAGCTGTAAAGCCTTTTAAAATAAAATTGCACATGCAGACAATGGGATGGCACGCCGTTACAAGCAATGTTCCCTCTAAGCTGTGGAGTTTTGTGAGCAAAAATTCTACTTTGTGAGCTACTGGCATTAAAGTTGTGAGCAAGTGATTTGGCTACTGTATGAATTAGTTTGCTCTGGAGCCATCCTTCCTGAGCGAACGCAAAAATGTGTGAGCCAGAGGCTAAAAAACTGTGAGCTATCTTACACTAACTCAGCTTAGAGGGAACACTGGTTACAAGCAGTTTTGCTGGACGGGCTTTGCGTAGTAGGGGAAGTTACCTATAGATGCAACCAGAGAGTGCAGGGTTTGTCCTATGAGCACCGCAACCCTAGAGTCGGATTCGACTGGCTTTCAAGCAAGGGAACCTTTACCTTTACATATAAGGCCGTTTAAAATAATTAAACAAAGAACGCTTTTAAAATAAAATTTCACTTGTAACAGGGCATGCCGTCCTCTTGTAAACAAGTGAAATTTATTCAAAAGTCTTTATATACCCAGGGGAGGTGGGTGTGTGTACTCAACCAAAGGTTACCGCGTTGTGGTGCATGTTTTTTGGAATATTGGTACTTTGATTAAAGTTTCTGGTTATACTTTGAACCTTTTCTGTAATTGACAGTTGTACCTCTTTCTGTAAATCCCCCCCCCCACAACCTTTTTGGGTACAGATCAAGATGGGTGGCCGTGTCTGTCTGTAACAGCAGAAAAGAGCACCTTAAAGGCTAACAAAACCTGTGGCAGGGTAGAAACTTCTTTGTTCTGGTTTATTCTCCTCTGTTCTGGGTTGGCATTTTCTCCCCTTCTCTGTTGCTGTTGTTTGTTTTTGCTGGGCAAAACCCCACCACAAAATCCAGCGGCGCATGAAAGGCCTGACGGCATTCCGAGCTGTTGTGAGTCTCAGCCAGTTTGTTAAAACTGAAATGTGAAGGGGGGGGGCTTTGCAGTGGAGATTACAGTTTTCCCTTCCCCTCTCCGGGCGAAGGGACCTTGGGCTCTTCTTGAAATTTCATGCTCCGAAAATTTTGCTGGTTTCTAAGGTGTGCTTCTGGACTTGAATCTCGCTGTAGATCTGCAGAAGCTCATATTGGAACAAGAAGGGGTCTCTTGGCAGCAGTGTTTCCCTTCTAAGATGAGTTAGTGTGAGCTACTTGACAGTTTTTTAGCCTCCAGCTTATACATTTTTGTCTTAGCTCAGGAAGGATGGCTCCAGAGCAAACTAATTTATGCAGCGGCCAAACCGCTCACTCACAACTTTAACGCCAGTCGCTCACAAAGTGGAATTTTTATTCACAAGACTCCACAGCTTAGAGGGAGCGTTCCTTCCTTCCTTTCTTCCTTCCAGTGTTCCCTCTAAGCTGAGTTAGTGTGAGCTAGCTCACATTTTTTTAGCCTCCGGCTCACATATTTTTTATCTCAGCTTGGGAAGGAGGGCTCCAGAGCAAACTAATTCATGCAGTAGCCAAATCACTGGCTCACAACTTGAATGCCAGTAGCTCACGAAGTAGAATTTTTGCTCACAAGACTCCACAGCTTAGAGGGAGCCTTCCTTCCTTCCTTCCTTCCTTCCTTCCTTCCTTCCTTCCTTCCTTCCTTCCTGTGTTCCCTCTAAGCCAAGTTAGTGTGAGCTAGCTGTCTTTTAGCCTCCGGCTCGCACATTTTTGTCTCGGCTCAGGAAGGATGGGGCCCCAGCGCA